>NW_027556098.1:399274123-399391623 GCF_003287225.1 Phascolarctos cinereus
TTATGATGTCATTATGTACAAGATGGAGATATGTCAGCCAGAAATATATCAGTCAGTCAACAAGGATGTATTAAGTAGCTATTATGAGCAAGGCACTGAGTTAAGTGGTAGAGATCCTTAAAAAAAATGTACAAAACAATCCCTGATCTCAAATAGCTCACAGTCTAATGTGAGAGAAAACATGCAAACAACTACATATGAACAAGAAATATACATGATATATTGGGGGGAGGGGTAGTCTCAGAGGGAAAGTACTAATATTAAGGAAGACGACAAGAGGGTTCTTAGAGAAGATAGGATTTTAGCTGAGATCATAGTTAGACAGAATTAGAACTGATTGGATGGATAGACCCAAATAGTCACTAATGAGTTTCTTTTCTTTGTATACCCAAGACTGAATATAGCACCAGGCACATAGTAAGCACTTAATACATGTTGTTGTTGTTTTCTGTCCTTTGTTTTCAAAGAGCATCGCTGACATCTTCACTTGCACATGAATTGGATTTAAGTGAGGCAGAGCTGCACAGTCATCAGCCTCACACTCTCTTCCAATCATCAAAGTCCACTGGGAAAACAAAAGTCAGAATGACTAGCTATGGCCCAGAATGCAGTGAATGAATGACCTTGGCATCTTCGATATCTGATCAAGCTCTAAGCTCCACAGCACCTGCTTTAGCCACTTTCATGGCTGTTGGAACAAATTGTTCTTATCTGCACATTTCACCTGGGAGGAAATCTTCACACGCCTGGGGTAGACATCACTCTAACTCATTGTCAGTTTTGAGGCTTGTTACTTACCCTCACTCTGGTTTAGCCCGTCTGCCAAAACATTTTTACCAGAGTGTAACTGCTGCATGTGCTACAGCTTCTTAGAGCCACAGGTGAAAGTTGAGTGACCAGTTGGACACCAAAGGTGGGTGTGCAGCCCTGGAAAGGACTGAGCAATCCTTCACACCAGAGGTGCTAGGCCTCCCTTAATATCCTATCCACCCCTCTTAATATATGTATACACTTGTTGACTGACTAATATCTTTCCAAATATCAACTCAGAAAGAGGTCTTTAACTTAGTATTCCATTAATCTCTTCTTGGCCCCATGCTATTTAACATTTTTATCAATGACTTAGATAAAGGCATAGAGAATATGTGTATCTAGCTTGGAGGTTTCAGTAATTGACGCATTACATGAGAGTTGGTATCTCAATGGAGCCCAAAAGACTCAGACAGTGGGCCAAATGTAATACAAAGAAATTTAATAGAGCTAAATTTAAAGGCCTACATTTTAATTTTAAAAGTGAACTAATCAAGTATGACTAAAGAAGGAATGACTACATAGCTTCTTGCTCCACCCCCCCAAAAAAACCTGAAAATTTCAGTGGACTGCAAGTTCAATGTGTATCAACGATATAGCACAGAATGAAAAACAAAAGTTCCATTAACAGAAGCATAGAGTCCAGAACATGGCAGCTGGAAGTTTTTATGTACTCTTTCCCAGTCATACAATACTGAGTGTATCAAGTTTCATTATGGGTGCTTCAGAAAATTGACAAGTGGGAGAATAGACAAAGGACAAGTAAAATGATTAGAGAACTGGGACCTATGTCATATGAGGATTGGTTGAAGCAATTGGGGTGTTTAGCCTAGGGAGGAAAATATCTAGAAGCAGGAAACATATATAATTTCAAGGGCTCTTATATAGAAAAGTGATTAGATTTGTTCTTGGTACCAGAGGACCATGCTAGAAGCAGTGGGCAGAAGCTGCAAAAGGACTCCATGTAAGGAAGAATTTTCTAACAACATATTTACACAAAGGTAGGATTGTTGCTTTGGGAGGTGGTGGGTTTCCCTGTGTCTAGGGTCTTCAAATAAGAGTTTGATGATTAACTTCTGGGGATATTGTGAAAGGGAATCCAGTACAGTTATGGTGGGTCTACACGAACTCTGAGATCACCTTTAGCTTTGGTACTTTGTGATTCTGTTGTCAATGTTTTTGATACTTTCTCTTGTCATATAGCACATTAGTTATGCCATTAAGCATCAGGTTATCTGACATTTTATATGAGTGGAATCCTTGCCACCATCCATCACTTTTGATTTTTTTTTTAAATGATGGACAGCATAAAGTCAAGGACAGATCCCAAGAAACTTAGTGAAGAGTATTGGTTTTAGAGTCAGAGAAAAACTGGTTTGAATCCCATCTGTTTTACTTCTTCTCTGTGTGACATTCAGTAAGTTTTTTCCTATCTCTGGGCTGAAATTTATCTATCTCTAAGAAAAAAGTGTTAGACTAAACAAAGACTTAGATTCCTTTTAGCCCTAAATTATTTTATCCCATGAATTCCAATCCCTCTTCATATGTCACCCCCCACCAAAGAATCAGAGTCACAGAATCAGTCAGTTAGGCAACAAACATTTACTCAACGCTGATTATGTGCCAGGCTCTGTGCTGTGCACTAGGGATGCAAAGAAAGCCAAAAACAGCAGTGTTATTCCTGAAACAACCCTGGGCTCCTGAAGTAAATCCCAAAGGTAAATGTGCAAATTAGCTCTAATAACAGAAATGAGGGTGGGTTGCGTAAGCATTTCAAGGAAATATATGTTAATAACCCTGAAAGCAGAAAAAATGTGAATCATTAGTATGCCAGAACTCTTCCCTTCCTCCCACTCTAGTCTGTCCCATGACTTCTTTTTGAGGGTGGCATTATGACATCCATAAAGTCATGGAGCTAGAAATTGGGAAGGGCAGTAGAACTAGTGGGCTAATTTCCATAGAACAGTCTGAGTACCTTCTCTAACTGCAGAGCCACTGGTAAGAGTGTCCAGGGACTTGTTTCCATATCTCTGCATTGGCCAAATAAGGCAATTTATATTTATGAACATAGGCTTGTTGCTGTAGGAATTAATCCCACAATCCAGGCTAATCAAATCCTTGGGTTTAGGAAGCATCTCTGTAAAGAAGTGGTTGAGGGTCAGGGAGAGGAAGATGGGAATCTAAAAGAGTGTGATATCAAGATGCTTCTGATTTATCCCCTCTCATACCAATTACATCTTAGACTCTAATAGCACGCATATGGAAAGAGATGCTTTAATTTGGTTGCTACCCTACCATCGAGGCATCATGCAACACATTAGAGAAACAAGAGTGCCA
This sequence comes from Phascolarctos cinereus, assembly GCF_003287225.1. Classification (NCBI taxonomy): domain Eukaryota; kingdom Metazoa; phylum Chordata; class Mammalia; order Diprotodontia; family Phascolarctidae; genus Phascolarctos; species Phascolarctos cinereus. Next base: position 399,277,271 of record NW_027556098.1, read on the forward strand.
GACCTGACAATGGGGGAGATGTGAGGCCAGCTTCTGAATCTGTCCCTGAAAAGTCCTGTAAGTTCTCTGAGTCTTCGTTCCCTCATTTGTAAAATGAGAGAAACATAACAGCTATTTTGTAGGGCAGCCCTGAGGATCAAAGGAGATAAATGATGTAGCTTGTTTGAGAGGTGGCATGTAACATTAAATAATGTGTTGGACTTGGATTCAAGAAGACCAGGATTCAAATCCCAACCATGAAAAATGTGACCATGACCAACTTGTTTGAACTCTTGATGACTATGTTTCCTCATCTTTAGAGTAGGGAGAGAGACAGAGAGAGAGAGAGAGAGAGAGAGAGACAGAGACAGAGAGAGACAGAGACAGAGAGACAGAGAGACAGAGAGAGAGAGGGAAAGAGAGAGAGAGGGAAAGAGACAGAGACAGAGAGATGAAGAGAAAGACAGAGAGAAACAGAGAGAGAATTCCTGTCACTAGACAGGAGAGTCAAATGAGATAACATATGGAATGCACTTGGGACATGGCATAGTGTAGTGTAGGGGTGGGGAACCTGCAGCCTAGAGGCCACATGTGGCCCTCTATGTTCTCAAGTGCAGTACTTTGACAGAGTCCAAACGTCACAGAACAAATCCCCTTAATAAAAAGATTTGCTCTGTAAAACTTGGACTCAGTCAAAAAGCTGCACCCAAAGACATAGAAGGCCAGATGTGCCCTCAAGGCCACAGGTTCCCCACCCTTGGTGTAGTGGAAAGAGTTCCAGATAAGGAGTCAGAAGACCTTGGTTCAAATCCTACCTTTGCTACTTGTGAGATCTTGGGCAAAATACTGAACTTCTTTGTTTCTCAATCTGTAAAATGAAGACCTGGCTTTTTCTGAAGTCCCTTCTGGCTCTGAAACTATGATCCTATAGCTTCTTGAAATTTTACATCAGGAGTTCTTAATCTTTATTGTGTTTTAAACTGCTTGGGCAATAAGTCTGGGGACTCCTATGAGCCTCTTCTTAGAATCATGTTTTTAAATGCATAAAATTAAATACACAGGAATCCAAAAGACACCAATTATATTTAAACAGTTATCAAAAAAAAAATTTTAAACAAAGTCACAACCCCCACCATGAAATCTATCCCTGGATCTCTTGGGAGTCCATGAAATCAGGATTAAGAATTCCTGTTTTAGATAAATGTCAGTAATTATCATCAGAAGGAGTATAGATTTAGAAGCAGAAGGGAGCTATGGAGGGATGAAATCCAACACCCATGCTTTACATATGAGGAAACTGAAACCCAGTTAGGTCATGTGACTTGGTCAGAGTCCAGGTCTACTAAGAAGCAAGGTGGACTTTGCTGAATGCTTTCCACCACATCCTACCATCCCTAAAGTGACTTATCCTATATCAGCCTGGTGCTAGATAGTAAAGCTGGGATTCGAATGAAGGTGATTATAAATGATTATAAATCCAATACTCCTTCTGCTTTTGGGAAGTGGGTTTATTAGGAGGAGGACTTTGTTTCTGAACTACTCTTCTGTCCTTTGTAGAAAATAGCTTAAGGCAGGAATGGAGACGGAGGAGATTGAGGTAAATAGGGTCATATTTTCCAATGAGGGGTGTGATAACAATTGGAATTTTGGAACAAAAAGAAAGCAAGGAAAGAGAAACATTGGCAAAGCCTCTGCCTGTTACAGCCAGGGACAGGGTGTTCATAACACTAAAGATGATGGAGGTAAGGGGGATGCTGTGTAGGGGGAGTGGATCTGAGCTCTCAGTCCCTAGAAACTTAGCAACATCCCACATCTCCAGCGGGAATCCTTGTGTGGGAGATCAAAGGAAGCCAAATAAGAAAGTCTAATAATGTCTTAGGAGAAGTTTGTAATCTGCCCACACAGATAATGGATAAAATGAAAGGCATTATCAGATCAGATTAGTAGAGCTGTGTGTGGCTGAAATCAGGGTACAGGAACAGGAAGGGGAGAGCAGATGCAGTGCCACAAAAGGACACCATAGGTATAGGTTCTTAGAACTAAAAAAGACCTACTACTGAGCTAGTCTAATCCCTCCATTCTAGAGATGAGTAAACTGAATCCCAGAGAAGCCAAGTAACTTAACCACATAGGCAGTAAGTGAAAAAGGCAAGATTTGAGCCCAGATCTTCCGACTCTGAAGATGGTGTTCATTTTATCCTACCATAATCATGCCAAGAGGAAGATGTTTGTCCCCCAGGGAATTCTCTAAAGGTTTCACCCTATGTCTCTTGAAGATAAGAAAATGAAATGTGGGGGTGGTAGTGTCCCCCTAGGAGGAGGCATACAAGTCACCCTCCCAGTGAGGAAATTCCCCCACACAAACATATGCAAAGCCATAGATATGCAGATTATTATAGATTGGGGGTGGGGGGAGAAAAGAACAGACAATGGTGTCTAAGACCAAAAAAAAATCACACACACCCACAATATATATATATATATATATAATGTGTATGTACATATATGTGTATATATGTGTATGTATGTATATATATGTATGTGTGTATGTATGTGCATATATATACACAAACACGCACACACACACACATATATATATATATGGTTTTATTTATATTTATAGTTGTATATACATATGTTTTGTAACCACAGGACAGATCTATATCAGAAATACAACTAGGGTGCAGAGAGGAGGACTCTGTCCAGGGTACTAATGGCACTTTGCCAGATAGAAACAATTGAACTTAGTCTCCAAAGAACAACAAACTACCAGATGGTATGCTTCCCTCTCGTGGCAACTCATGGCAACTGCTCCTTGGGCTAGCTCATTCCTAGCTCATCCCTGCCCCAGTGCCTTGCATTCTCCATCTCTTCCATGGAGTCTCTCCTGATCTTCCCCTACTTTCCCACTGAACTGAATTCATTTTAAATAGTTCATTGTATTGTATCATTGTATCAAAGATATAGGGCTGGAAGGGACTTCAGAAATCATCCAGTTCAACCCTCAGATGAGAAAATTAAGGCCCAGAGAAGTGATTTCCCACTGGTGTTACAGATAGTAAGCAACAGAGAAGAGTTTTAATTTCAAACTCTTTGATTCTAAATCCAGAGGTACCAAAATCAATGTGTCATACTACCTCCTTTCATGCTATGTTCCCTATGACACATTTAGAGGGAGCCTCCAGGTTACAGATTTCCTTATTATAGTTCTGATCCATGTGCCCTATTTGGAGAGGTAGAATTTTTTTAGTCCCATCTATGTTCAGTTTGATGTTTGGAGTTCTGTGTGTCCTTCAGCCTTAACTCAGCATACAAGATCAGATCCAATGAATACATTCTCCCTTCTCCCCCAGAGAATATGAAAATTATTTTTTCTAAAGATGAAGGAAAGAAACCTACCATTATGCCCAATCAACCTTTATGTGGATGGTAAATTGCTCAGAAAGCCTGTCTCCCTCTGACCTGGCTGCTCTGATATGATTCTGCCAGTCCCACATGGCCTTTGAATTAAAGTTTATTTGATTTCCATTTTGTAAAGACTATGCTGTTTGTGTAAGCAGATCTGAAGGCTCACAGAGTTTAATTCAGCCCCATTTTCTTCTAGTCACTTCGACCTAGTGGGTGGCTTTCTCAATAAAGGTGCAGGAATTACTACATGCCTATTTCCATGAACTGCATTTCTGACCCCTACAAAACCACTTCCATGCTTTGGTGCTAGAATATTTCACGAAAAGCTCACAAATCACATCTCCTTGATTGCATTTCCTTACTTCCTCGAAAGCAAAATCACTGTAATTGGTTTACATTAAGCATCATGTTTTTTGAGAGAGGAAATTAAATGGGATATCGTTACATTTGATTCATAGGCAAACAGTCAAACAAAAACATCGTCACGTTCAGAAATAGTTCTTAACGATGACAAAAATCTTTTTTCAGGGCAAATCACAGCTTAAAGAATAGGATTACAAGGAGAGGGGGGAAATTCTATTCATTCTGTGTTCTGTGGAATGAGAATTATGGCAAGAGACTTCATGCATGTATCTTTAATAGTTTCTTTTCTCATTCTGTGGTGGAGACAGAACTAGTCTAAGACCAACAGGGCTTTGCCCTAAGGTGGACAATTTAGCAGATGATACAGATGCAGGCCAAAGTTTGGAGAAGAGGAGATCTAGGCAGCTACAGGGACAGTAAGTACCCCATAGCCTCTTTACTCAGTCTATAAAATGAGAGGTTTGGAATAGCTGGTCTCTTAGGTTCCCATCAGCTCTACATTTTTATCCCAATAATCTATAATACTATAAAGTAGAAGAATTCAGGCATGACAAAGGAGTGTGATGAGCCTTCCTTTCCTTATCCTATTCACTGCAACCTTCCTTCAAAGAGCTAAATCTACTCCCAGCTGCCTATGGTTCATTCCCCCTCTCCCACCTCACTCTGTCTTGCTCTATTACCTCCTTATCCATGGTTCTAATTATCTCTTTGTATCTCATGTGAGAGGAGGAGTTAAAAAACTTCAAATCACCTCTCCCTCCCCTCTCTCTCTCCTGTGGGGACTGACAGTTTGGAATAGGAGCCTTTACAATGATAAATCTTCTATATTAAAAGTCATCTGTTTATTAGCAGCAGTTTCAGCCTTCCATATCTGGGAAGCTAAAGATATGCAGATGAGGATGAGCTCATATTTCTAGATTGCTTGGGGTGGGAGGGGGAAGGTGGCAATGGTTTTAAAATTTCAAGTGAAAGGAAAAAGTCATAGCAATATAATAATATATGCCACAATGTGGTATAGTGGAAGAAGAGCTAAGCTTTTAGAGTCAGGAGAGGGGAGGAGAAAGCATAAGCATTTATATACCTACTATGCACCAGAAATTGTGCGGAGCACTGCATAAATATTTTATTTCTCTCCATAACAACCCTTTAATGTAAGTGCTTTTATTATACCCATTTTTCAGTTGAGTAAACTGAAGCAAACAGTGGTTAAGTGACTTGCCCAAGGTCACCCCCCTAGTGAGTGTATGAAGATAGATTTGAACTCAGATCTTTGTGGCTGCAGGTCCAGCACTTTATCCACTTTGATACCTAGCTGCCTCAGTAGAGATCTAGGTTTGAATGTCATATCTAATATTCATTAGCTATGTGACCACAAGCAAGCCACTTCAACAAACTTCCCTCTCTGTATTTGTAAAATGGACATAATAAAATATACTCATTCATTCATTCATTCATTCACCAAACATTTATTAAGTGTTTTCAATGTGCCAAGCAGAATACAATAGCTGGGAGAATACCAAACCAAAACCAGCTCTGAACCAATAATAGTAGATGTCCAAAAAGATATTGTGAGCACCACATTACAAAACTGTTTGAAAGTGCTTTGCAAGCCTTGAAGAGTCCTATAAATGCCAGCTTCTTAGAACTACTTTGTTAGGCAGTGCAGTGAAGTGATTAGAGAGCTGTCCTCAGAGTGAAGAATGCCTGGGTTCTAACTCTGCCTCCAATACACACTTGTTGTGTAATTCTAGGGACATCACAACTTCTCAGAACACCTCTTCAAGACCAGAAGCTACAAATGGAAGGTGCAGTCTGTATTGCCAGAGGAATTTTCCTTCTCTGAGAGTCCCCTTCAATGATAAAATCTCAGGTCCAACCCCAAATCCATATTATCATAATACAAAAAATTTTGAAAGATCTACTGTGCATTGATGATGATGATAATAATGATAACAACAATAGCATTTCTATTTCATTGTTGAGTTATATTCAACTCTTTGTGACCCCATTTGGGGTTTTCTCAGATTTCAGATACTGGAATGGTTTGCCATTTCCTTCCCCAGCTCACTCCACAGATGAGGAAACTGAGGCAAACAGGATTAAGTACTTGCCCAGGGTTGCACAGCTAGTGTGTAAGGCCACATTAGAACTCAAAAAGTTGAGTCTTCCCGACTTCCAGCCCAGACCTCTAACCACTGCACCACCTATATATGTGTGTAAAGGATACTGGGTTGAGTCAGAAGATTGAGGTTCAAATCCCAGCTCTGCCATTTACTACCTGTGTGACCTTGGGCAAAGCATTAAATCTCTCTGAGCCTTAGTTACCTCATCTGTAAAATAAAGGGGGGTGGGGAATTGGACTAGATAACTTCTAAAGTCTCTGCCAGCTCTCTACTCTGTGAATTTGTGAAGTGGCCTTTGAGGCGACAGATAATCCATACATATCAACTACCTAGGGAAAAAGTACATTCTCTGTTGAATTTCTTTTCTTCACTTTTAAGTGTATTTAATGGGAGTGCTGGGAGACCTGGGTTCCAATCCTACCCCTACATTTACTAGCCATTTACTCATCTGTAAAATGGGAAGAATAAGAGATCCTTTGCCTCCCTTTAGGGATGATGCTAGGAAAACACTCTGTAAACTTTAAAGCACCTATGAATCATAATTGGGCTATAATTACTACCTCCACAAAAGTGAACAAGGTATCTCATTTAAAAATGAAGCCTTTTTGAGTACCCAGCCTTCACTGCAGAGATTTCAGTCCAGCCACAACTACTGCCTTCCACATTTCCTATTTGTGTTCTAAGAACCACTTGGGGAGTTTGAAGTTCACTACACCCTTGCCTGGTCCTCATCCTGGACTCACCTCCACCTGTCTGCAGATACAAATCTCCACGTGAACAACCCTTTTAAGTCATAGTGATACAGTGCCCATACAAAGACATTTTCTTTCCCTCCTAAAGAGTTTCACTAGGTTATATTCCACATTGTCATCAGTCTCCTGGCCTCAAGTCCAGAAACGATGTCAACTCTTTTGTGTAGGAGCAGAGAAGAATCTTTGACAAACTGCTTTTATGAACTGCCAAATTATTAGCAAAATAATTTGGGTTTCCATTGAAATAGGAGTTTTTATTTTAATTTATATTGTAATGAACGCTTGTAACAGTACTATTCCATAAACACAAACAGTATAATCTTATAAAAATTTCATTTTTATCTATTTTGCGGAGAAATAGTCCTGTCAGCCTAATTGAAGCATCTGTCATTCTGACATTAAATAGTGTATCCTCGGACCTTTTATTATATTTCCCTGCATTTCTCATACACTGTTAAATTGAAATAACACTGCTGCCTTGGAGATAAAGAGAGATAATAGGTATTTTATAATGAGGGAAGAGGAGGATTCATCTCTAGTCAGGACTGAGAATTGCTTTATCTTTTTCTCTGGGTTTCGTTGCCCTAAAGGGAGCTCTCTGGCCCCTTGTGCCTCTCAGTGTTCCAGTAAGAGAAGGATCAGATAAGAGGCATTTAAGACAACACTGAGAGACACGATTACCAACCAGCCATCATCTACCTTGACGGGGACCATTGTCATCGTGGGCAGTTCCAATGTAGGCGGATTTGTCACAACTCTACTCCACAGCCACGATGGATGTTCAATTCCCTTGACGTTGTTTCTCTTTCTCTAATGGAGCAGCTCAAAATCTATCCATGCCTGCTCATCCATGTCTTCTCATGAACCACCATAGGGAGTTGGGTCCACTATTCTGGGGGACCTCCCCCCCCATCTCATTTGCTATCATTAAAGTAACACTGGAGCACACAGACTATTAGTTATGCTTCACTCCTGCTACACTTCCAGCTCATCTTTTTTTCTCTACTTATACATCTCTTCAATGACATTCCTTAAGCTATTTCTCCTTTATTTATCCAAATAGTGTAGTAGAGTGAGCAGCTAGATGGAAAAGTGAATACAGCATTGGACCTGGAGTCAGGAAGTCTCATCTTTCCCAAGTTCAAATCTGACCTCAGACATTTACTAGCTGTGTGGCACCGGGGACAAGTCACTTAACCCTGTTTGCCTCAGTTTAATCATCTGTAAAATGAGCTGGAGAAGGAAATGGCAAACTAATCCAATTTTAAAAAAAAAAAAAAACCAAATGGGGTCAAAAAGAGTACAACACAACCAAAAAATGACTAAACAATAACAATAGTATTGTAGAATGGAAGAGCACTAACTCTGAAGTCAGAGGACCTGTGTTTGAATACTATCTCCTCTTCTTACTACTTATGTGACTTTAATCAACTCTCTTAACCTTTATGGACATCTGTTTACCCATCTGTAAAATAAAAGAAAGATTGAATTAGCTGGTTTCTGAGATCTCTTCCCCCCAGAATTCTATGACCCTGATTTTTCATGTGTTGTATCTTCTTCACACTCACCATTTACTGCTCAAAGGGTATTTAGCTTAAATTCTTCGGATATTGGTATTCCATAATTTGTAATCATGGAGAACTATTATGTTCCTGGACATCTACCTGGGACTAACAGTGTACTTGAACGATAGACTGGGCCTAGGAATTAGTAAGATGAGGAAGACAGCATTGCCTTTGGGAAGTTGGGGGATATTTTTAATGACCCCAAGCTTATCTCTTAAACAAAATTCAACTTTTTAACCAACAAATCAATCCACAAGTATTTATTAATTACATATCATGGGCCAAATATGGTGCTAAGCCCTGGGTATACAAAAGGAAAAGAGAAATAGTAGCTGTCTTCTAGGAGTTTATATTCTACTACCATTCTATTACCATTCAGTATGTTCACAGATAAATAACTGTAGGATATAAAGTAAAATAAATACACATGATCACACTTGAGGGAATCAGGAAAGGCCCCTCAAAATTTAGGACATTTGAGCTGAGTCTTAAGGGAAACCAGAGATTTCAAAAGGTAGAGGTTTATATAAAGGCATGATGAATAGCGAACGAAGGGTAGCAATGTGTAATCAGCCTGGCTGTTCTGCCTCAAGAAAAAATACTCTGAAGACATATTGTGAAGGCCTTTAAGGACTAGAGAGAGGAGTGTCTTTTTAATCCTAGAAGCAATGGGGAGCCACTGATCCTTCTTGAGTATAGGAGTGATGTGGTCAGATTTACATTTTAGTAATGTAAGTTTAGCACCCATGTGGATACTTGATTGGAGAGGGGAGAGACTAGATGAAGGGGGAACCAATTAAGAGGCTATTGAAATAGTCATGAGGCTTGATAATAGGATGGTTGTGGTATTTGTAGAGAGAAGGAGACAAATGGAGAGATGTGGAGGAGGTGAAATGTCCAGTGAAAGTGTGTGACTCTGGTTGTTCAGTCATTTTTTAATTGTGCCTGACTCTTTGTGACCCCATTTAGGGTTTTCTTGGCAAAAATACTGGAATATTTTACTCTTTTCTTCTCCAGTTCATTCTACAGATGAGGGAATTGAGATTAAAAAAAAAGGTTAGGTGACTTGCCCAGGGGCATACAGCTTGTAAGTATCTGAGACCAGATTCAAACTCAGGAAGATGAGTCCTGCTGATTCCAGGGCAGGCTCTCTACCCACTGTGTCACCTAGCTGCTAGGTGTGTGACTACAAGTTAACAAAGCCCACAGACACAGATATGATAGAAATATGAAAACACATAATTAAAAGAGCTCCCTCCTTTTATTGCCACTACAAGTGTAGCAATTCTCTCTTATCCTCTTCTTCTGGCTAATTGAGTAGCTGCTTCCAGAAGGTTAAAATTCAGTTCTGCTTCCTGAAGCCAAAGCATTTCCTGACATAAAGAGTCCCTCTCCCAGCAAAGCATGAGATCAGAACAGACTGAGCACCTTGCTTCATCAGTGGCAGTCAGGTTAGTTTTTTGTACTAAATAAGATGATGCATTATTACTGCATAGTATTCTGAAGTGGTTTCCAACCCATGGTACACAGCCTTGGGGTGGGGGGAGGGGAGGCAGAGAGAGAATACCTATAACAAATGATCTGAGCATCCAGATGGGCAGCAAATAACACCAAATTTCGAGCCAAAGGAACTGGCTTAGAATCCCAACACCATCACCATTCCCTTCTAGGACTGTTGTCTCTTCTGGAAAATGAGAGTGTTCAATTAGATGGCCACAGGATGCTGTCCAGTTAGAAATCTGATTCCCAAGACACTAAGCATCCTTATTTTTACTTTTATATAGCTCCAGTCAATTATGTAGCATGGCTTAGTGTGATACAGAAGCCAACACTCCTATGGACCAGATAAATAATGCATCTTGCAATCTTTGCATTGTGACTTTTTCAGACATGCTGAGATGGCAAGTCACTTAACCCCATTGCCTAGCCAAAAAAAAAAAAAACAAACCATACTGAGATGCTGCTATGACCAATCAAATATAAAGCCATGTGGTAGCATTGCTGAATCTAGCTTTTGGTCATTGTATTTTATCACTATCATGGGACAGCAGATAGAGTCCTAGATGAGAAGACAAGAAGCCCTTGGTTCAATTCCTGCCTCAGGCACTTACAGGTTCTATGACCCTGGTTAAGCCCACTCAATCTCTCTGGGCTCCAATATCCTCAGATATAAAAAGAGGAGTTTGAACTACATGGCTTCGGCTCTAGAATCATAATCCTAAACAAGAATGATCCTTCCCTGGGCTGCGAAGGAAATGCATTTTGCATCTCCTATTTCTGCTGACTGACTGAAGGATTTCCTCCAGAGTCAGTCAAGCAGTTTATTTAGAGATTTGGGAAAGAAAGAGGGGGGAAAACAGAAAAAAAAACACAAAAGAGCCAAGTTCTCCCAGCTGCTTTCTTTTACACTGAAATTTGTAAATAATATTCTCCAATAGCAAAAGTTATGAACAAACAGTTCATGTGGAGAGGAAAAAATATCGGCAAATAAAAGAGCCCAGCAACCAGAATGTAAACCATCCTTCCTCCCAAGACTGACAAATTATAACACTAACCTCACTCAACAAGGACAGCAAACACTGGGGGGCCCCAGGAAAGCATGCCTTCCCCTCAGATGGGGCTGGCCATCCATTTGTCAACTAAGACCTCGATATATACACCCATGGGGCACTTAATTGCTCATAAAAATGATTTGCAAGGCACTTATACCTTTTTTAATAAACTATAGAGTGGGTGGGGGTGGGGAGGGGAGGAGAAAGTTCCCCAGTCTTTGCTGTCTTACCTCCCAAATTAATAAATCGAGGTCAGTGAAGAAAGGAAGCAATCAGGGAGAAAGGAAGGGAAATGAAAAAGGAAAACAAAGGGGAGATAAATGGAGACAAAGAGATAAATATCTGGGTGTTTTCTTTTGTTTTTTACGGAAACTGTAGGGGAAAGAACATGCTGGATTTGAAATCCAAGGACTGGATTCAGATCCCATCTCTGTTGCTTTTTCTTTGTGTCATCTTGGGTAAGTCAATTCACTTTTTTGGTCCCCAGTTTCCTCGTTCATAAAATGAAAAGGTAGATGCTCACCAAGGAAATCCCCAATCAATTAATCAAGCAAGCAAGCATTTGTTAACCTCCTAATACGTTCCACAAAGCATTATGCTGGGTTTTGGAGATAGAAGGGCATGGCAGAAATGATCCCTTCTCTTAAGGAACTTATCAAGGGAGATAACAAGTATACGTGTATGCATAATAAAAACATAGAGAGTGTGGGTGGCTTAGCATCCTCCAGCACTAGAAGCTATGATCTAATTTGTCCAGCAGGTCAGAATTGCTCAGTTCTGGAACTCTGCCAGGGGACAAATCCTCTCTAGGGTTCTTCATTTGGAACCTCTTCCAAAGGTATTATTTCCTTATCTACACTCATTCCCTGTCATTCAAAACTAACATGTAACTATAACATTCTCACCTCCAATGATATTTAAAGCATATTGTTTCACATTCTCCTAAACTTGTGTATCTTCTCCTAAAATATCATAGTTCAGCACCTGAGGCAATTCAACACACCCTAGACAGGAATACCCTCTGAATATCCCCCCAAAATGGTCATGCAGCCTATTTTGGAGGACCTCCAGTGATGAAGATCTTATTACCTTCAAGACTTTGATCAAGTCACTTAACTTCCACAGACAATTCCACTTTTAAATTGCTCTGATTCTTTACAAGATTTTTCCTGAAATCTAGTGAAACCTCCCCCCACCCCACAGATCATCAAAACTTCCCATCATGTGTTGTTGTAGTTTGGTTTCTTAGGGGTTTTTATTTCTGTTGAGGCAATCAGGGTTAAGTGACTTGGCCAGAGTCACACAGCTAGTAAGTATTATGTGTCTGAGGTTGGATTTGAACTCAGGTCCTCCTGACTCCAAGGCCAGTGCTCTATCCACTGCACCACCTAGTTGCCCCTTGTTGTTGTTTTGCTCCTGCCATCTGAGGACAAAGCAGAAAAGAGCTAATCACTCTTCCCCATGACCCTTCAAATATTTGAAGACCCAGTCTTATCTTCTCCAGGATAATCACCTCCTGCTCTTTCAACCAATCTCTTTATGGCATTTTCTCCATGTTTCATACTGTCTTGGTCAGACTACTACAAACACACTCCAGCTAGGAAATTTTTTATGAGGGAAGAGAAACACTTCAGCTGGGGAAAGAGAAGATGAAAGTGGAGACCTGGGCCAAACAGAGAACTGATCATAGAGATGACTTGCCACGTTGTTGTTGTTGTTTGTCCTTCATTGTTGAAGAGGACCATGACATCAGGGAGGTGATGCCATGACATGCAAGCAAATTGGATTTAAGTGGGAGATGGCTGTGCAAAGTCACCAGCCTCACTTTCTTCTCTGAAGCCATCTGGGTCCAGTGGCCAGATATATATCAGGACAACTGAAGATGACCCAGGATGCAGTGGGAAACCTTGGCCTTTGCGATCTAAGGTCTTCAATATGTCTCAGTTTGGCTGAGGCAGAACCCTTTCAGTGCTTAAGGCTTAATAAAAATTTAGGCAGACAAAGGCTTCTTTACCTAGTCAAAAGAAAGTGGTAAAGGAACATCTAATACTTCAATGTGACTAAAACGAGGAGTTTAAAATAGGTGCAAATGTTAGTGGGGCTATGAAATGAGACAATCATTCTGGGAAGGTTGGGAATTACACAAGAATAGTGACTAAACTGTTCAATCATTCAAGGGACATTTATTAAGTGCATAATGTATGCTAGGCACTGTGCTAAGCAAAGGATGCAAATGATGGGGGAAAAGATAATCTCTGCCCTCAAGGAGTTTATAATCTAATAGTGGAAGCATAAATAAGACCAGCCAGAGGCAGCACCATGTTATCATCACAAGACCTGCCACCCTAGAGCATTCAAAACATGAGTTGTTCATCCAAATCTAAACCCTGGTGACATATGCTCCCTTTATGTATGTCCTTCTAAGTACATATATGGGTGAGGGGGAAAAGGAATGGAACTAACCCTTAGTACATTCAAACATTCATCTTGGGTCTGCCAAGAGAACTCTCCAGCCCCAGAAATGTCCCTTTGCACAGTGAAGTCGAGAATCCCTGAAAGTTCAGTGAACCCAAGCAGCCTCCATGTAAACAAACAGTTCTCCTGGTTTCCCTGGCCACAGCCACGAATATATTATTCTCTAGCCCCCTCTGTGGGGGCCTCCAAAACCCCATGCAGTGCTGGAACTGGGAGGAAATGTCAGCTCCTAAATCAAAGACATACATCACCAGCAGCCCAAATTAACACATTTTATGGGGTTGTAAATGATTTTATGATAAATAGCAAATGCAGGTCATGAATCAGGTTACACGATAGCTTTCTTCCCCTGCATCCAAGATCCCTGTTGTTTCCAATTGAGGAACAATCCAGGAGGGAGGGAGAATGACATTTAGTTACATTAAATTGTAAATATACTTCCCCCCTTTACATTTCCCCACAAACAATGAGGATGGATGCCTCTTCCAGAAACTTACATTCACTAAGCAAGGTTATTGAGGCAATAATGAATAAACTCTGTGTAGTTGTCAGCTAATTGGAAGGCTCAGGTCTCTCTCAGTGACCCATGTAGACTGCATGAGCAGACTAGAAGGAGCAATAGAATATATATCATCTCTGGGTTGCCAAGAAATGAAAAGGGTAAACAAAGAGGAAATTTGGAAAAAGAGTGAAATCTGCTTTGTGGAAACTATAGAGAGCTGATGATGGTGGTGGCACAGCATGGCCACATAGGCAGAAGTAGAGAGAGATGGGCAACATGGAAAGTGGAGAGGTTGAAGCCAGGGCAGTGGGGGAGCACCCTAAAGAAGTACTTGGGACTGGCATACATGGCCTTGGAGAAGAGTTCGAGTAAAATGTCATTTAACCCTTGATACCCCGTTAGGGAAAAAAATAGAAATTTCCTAGGCAACATGATCTCAGAATCTATACTTCCATCAACAAGGGAGACTTATTGGGCAGATAGGTGGCACAGTAGGTAGAGCATTGGTCCACAAACCAGGGAGATCTGAGTCCAAATAGGGCCTCTGGTGCTTTTTTTTCCTTTATAAATAAGCTTTTGTTGAATTTTTTCTTACATCACCATAGTATAACACGCATGCATCCCCCTCCCACTCCCAGAAAGCCATCCCATATGACATATAATGTTTTTGTAAAAAAAAAGAAAAAAGGGAAAGCAATCTGATTGATATATTTTTTTAAAAGTCTGAAAGAGTGTCTACTGTATAACTCCTATGGACTTCCAAACTCCACAAAGGGGTGTGTCGGGGGTATCTTCTCATACTTCTTCATTCAAATCCCAATTGATTTTTATAACTTTATTACATTTACTTTTGAGTTTTCCATTTTTATTGTAGTTACTGTGTATATTGCTTTCTTGGCTCTGTTTACTTTACTGTGCATCAGTTCAAATGGATCTTTCCATGTTTCTCTGTATTCATCACATCATTTATCACAGCACAGTGGTATTCCATTGCATTCATGTACCACAATTTGTTTAGCCATTTCCCATTTGCTGGGCATCTACTTTGTTTCCAAATGTTAGATGTTAACAAAAAAGTACTGTTATAAGTGTTTTTGAGTACATGGGGACTTTCGTTATCAATGGCTTCCTTGAAGTTTAAGCTCAGTAATGAGGTCTCTTAATCAAAAGGACGTTTTTTTGTCTCGTTATCAACATAATTCCAAATTGCTTTTCAAAATGGTTGCCCCATTTCACAGTTCCACCAACTATGTATTAGTGTGCCTATCATTCCACAACCCCTCCAACATTGAGTGTTGCCATTTTGGTCATCTTTGGCAATTTGTAGGATGTAAGGTGAAGCCCCTAGGTTATTCTGATTTGTGTTTCTGTTTTTATTAGTTATTTGGAGCATTTTTCATGTGGCTGTGAATACTTTGCAGTCCTTTTGAGAACTGCTTGTTCAAATCCTTTGACCATTTGTCTGTTGGGGGATGGCTATTAGTAATACATTATTAACACCATTTTACAGTTGAGCCAACAGGTAGACAGAGGCCATCAGATACTACCTTGGGCAAGTCACTTAACATCTGCTTCAGTCTCCATATCCATAAAATGGAGAGAATAAAAGCACTAGATCTCCCATGGTTGTTGTGAGGATCAAATGAGATAATAATTGTAAAGCTCTGAGCACAGTGCCTAGCACATAGTAAGCACATATTAAATGCTTATGTCCTGCCTAGCTGCCAAGTTTGGGAGTTGTCTCAATGATAATTCCAGATTTAAGAGTTCAAACACCTGATCTCCTAGAGAGGGAAGGGGAGTTTCTAAGCAGTATGCCTCTTGGAGAAAGAAGAGGATCATTCATGTCATCCTCAGTCAAAAAAAGAAAAAATAAAGACTGAAACTTTGACATAGGGGAGCACAAAGTCTATACTTTGTTCCTTTCCTATAACTATGAGTCATTCATATAGTGAAGGTCTGATGGAATGCCAATTCTTTTTCCAACAGCCCCCAAGGGCGTTTGCCTTCTATGGAGAACCCAAAGCATAAAGCAACTCTTCGAGTCTGGGAGGGATTATTCGGGACCCTATGGAAAAGATTTCCACTAGGACTTTAGCATGTGGACCTACTCTCAAACCTTATGAGAGGATTATAGCCTAATTTTAATGTTTTACATGATTCCTGCGTATTTTTACATTTGGCTGTGAATAATATTGCACCTTTTGCATTTTCTGAAGAATGAAATATAGGCTACCCTATATCAGATATGCATTTGTTACTTTGAGTGCTTGTACAGGAGTTAAGGATCTTGTTGCATAATCATAAAATCTCAGAGTTGGAAAGCCATTTAAACCAAAAAATACTAGAAAATAATCCTCCATTATAACATAATTATCTCATCAACCCTCTGATTGAAAGGAGGGGATTTCACTCTTGGATAGAATTAATTGTTGTCAAGGGTTTTTTCTTTTTTTTCTTACGTGAAGTCTAAATTTTGCTCTTTATTAAATTCACCAATTGCTCCTTATAATGCCCTCTGGGACCAAACATGACAGCTGTCAAATGCTTGAAGACAATTATCATGTGTCTCCTCTTAGACACTGAGTCTTTCTTTTTTACAGGTTAAATGTCTACATCTTCTAACTGATCCTCATATGACATGTACTTAAGACCCTCTTCCATCATGGCTGTCCTCTTCTGGATGTTCTCCAATTCATCACTATCCTTCAGAAACTCAGCATATGAGTTAACATATAGTGTGGCCAGGGCAAAATACAGAGGAACTATAACTTACTTTTTTCTTCCTAAAGGCGATGCCTCTCTTAATGTAGCACAAACTCACATTAGCTTTTTTTGGGCTTCTATATCACACACATCATTTCCCAAAGTAACCTCTGGGTGGGGCCATAATAAGTCAAAGAAGATAATGTGATTTTTTTTAAGACCCTATGATCAAACCCAGTCTGTGAAAGTCAAGATCAAGGGTAAGATTTGCAGCAAGCCATTACCTTTAAAACCAGTAGAAGGAAATGCTTTTTTTTTCCCCCAGGAAATTTAGTTAAAGAACAAAAGCTAAAAATTTAGGCAGCCTGGTGATGCTGGCCACTTGGTATCATGTTCTTTGCAGGCACTTTCCAGAGCCAGGGAATAATTTGAAGCATGGCCCATAAATTTCACAAACATCTTGTTTGGCCTCTGAGAGCTGACATATATTGCAATAGCATATGTAATAAATGAAAATTTCAGCAGCAATAGATTATCCCTTCTGATCAGAGACATGAACTACATCCTCTTCACAATAATAAGCTCAGGCTTTGAGGGTCTCCAACTTGGCAATCTTAAATGAAAATCACACTGAAGCTTAAACTTCACCTCTTTCCAGCTGGCAAGACAAAATTGCCCCAATCTGCCATTATAATCATGTAAAGGAGAGCTTTTCAAGCATTTGGTTAATATCAAAACACATCAGAGAGGCTTGGGAAAGGATACAGTCCCTTTTCCTCAGGTCCCCTGAGGGTCAAGCCAATTGAGAACTTGACTCAGCCATCAGTGGCCAAGTGTTGTGGACATTTTGAATTTTTGCAGTGGTAAATCATTGTGATATAGTTGGAAAAATATCACTTGTCCTTGTGAGCAGAGTTAGAGGAGTTGGGTTTGAATCTATACTCAGCCACTTGCAGCCCAGTTGACATAGGGCGTGTCTGTCTGGGCCTCACTTTCCTCTTCTGCAAAATGAGGGATGGGACTTGACCTCTAAGGTCCCTTCTTGTTCTAAAACATGGGCACTATGAGTCTTCTTAGAGTATTGGCAATTAAATGTCAGAATAAAAACATGGCATTTTCTCTTTCTTCTTCATTGTGAAATTTAGCACTGAGGTCTCCCCACCCTCTCCCTCCCCCCACCAAAAAAAAAATAGAACAACCTTCCATTGTTGCAAGAAACAATGAGCCAAGATGCTTGAGAAAGAACTGGGGTTGGCTTATTCATATTCCAGATTTCCAACACTAATGCACAGGAATATTACAGGGTCTAGAGCAGGATGAGACCTCAGAGGTCATCCATTCGAGCTCTTTTATTTAAAGCAGAGGAAGCTGAGATCCAGATGAGACATAGTAGAAAGCGCCCAGAGACAGCTGGGTGGCACAATGGACAGATCACTGCCCTGGAGTTAGAGGACCTGAGTTTAAATACATCCTCAGACCCTTACTAGTTGTATGATCCTGGCCAAATCAATTCCCCTCTGCTTACCTCAGCTTCCTCAATTGTAAAACAAGTATAATAGCAGCTGACTGCCAGGGTTGTTGTGATATAAAAATGGAGCAATATTTGTAAAGCATTTATTATGTATTATTATTACGCTTCTTGTTATGCGTTCCAACAAAGACTGAATGACCATCTGCCCAGGGCTACTGAAGGAGATACTCTTGCACTAGGTGGGAGGTTCAGCTAGATGACCAGTAGGGTCCCTTCCAACAGCACAAATGTTATGAGTCACATAGCTCCCAGGAGTCAAGGCTTAAGAAATAAGTGCTGTTTGGAATGGCACTGATGTTATTATATAAGTGCCCAAAATAACTCACTGATGGGAAAGAATGACAATACAGCATATATAGGGGGTATGGATTGCTTTTATTGGTGAAGTATCTTTATTCCTAAACCTCAGTGAGGTCAGCCTTCAGAAAGTCCCAACAGGGTGCCTCACCCTAGGGTATAATACTTCCCCCTAAAAAAGCCTCAGAAGCCCACTCCCTCTGAAATGGCAACAAAACAATTCCCTCCCAACAGCAGAGAGGAGGTGGAGGGAATAGGACAATGGGTTCTGATTGCTCTCTGATAGAATCGTGCCCTTCCCTACCCCCCATAGCTCCAAATACCATGCTAATCACCGGCCAGCCTCAAGAACAGAGAAATGAATTGCATAGAGTGTGGGGGAGTAGACTGGAGTGAAGTTGAGGGCCTGCTGGAGGAAGAAAGGCCTCCGCAACCTAAATTGCCTCCCAAAAGAGGGGAGAAAAAAAACCAACCCTCCGCATCCCATGATTCCCCAACAGGAGGTGCTTTGGGCAGGTTTCCAGGGTTCTTTGAGCAACAGGGCCTCAGATTCCAAGTTCTGAATGGGCCAGGGATGGCCTTGCTGAGAGGAGAAGAGAGAAGGGGAGAGGAGGCGGCTTCTTCAGGCAAAGAGAGGTGATGCAGCCTGGGTAGTTAACATGGCAACAGCAGAGAGCTTCTCTCTCATCCATTTGCTTTTTATAGCTCCTCTCCAGCAATTCACCCCGCCCTAGAAAGGTATCTTCACTCCAGCAGTTCAGAGGCCTTTGGGATATTCTAATCCTCACAACACATGTGGCCTTAAACATTTGTTTCTAAACTCAGATAATTTATAGAGTGAGTGTGTGTGTGTGTGTGTGTGTGTGTGTGTGTGTGTGTGTGTGTGTGTAACTGAGAGGTCTCACACACACAAGAAATCCTCCTTCTACCACAGAGCTTAGAGGTGTGTGTATAAATGTATTTATCTAGATATACTCTAAGCTCTGAAGTGTGGGTGTTCAGGTACGCAGGCATATGGATGGACAGACAGACAAAGGTGGATAGGTAGAAAATCGATAGATGGATGGACGGATGGATGGGAATAAGAGTTGAATCAATTATTTCATTGGCACAGGGAACTCCTGGACTGGATGAGGAGATTTCCCTCCATAATGAAGATTGGCACCTTCTCTGTATTTATATTCACAGAAAGTTGATTAGAGCTTTGAGAGGTTGCCAGGTGCCCAGGGTTACATGGTAGATATATATTAAAAGTGGGACTTAGACTCAGTATTTCCTTGTCCAGCTTTCTATCCACTATATCAGCTTAGGAGAGGAGACAGACAGACAGACAGACAGACAGACAGACAGACAGACAGAGAAGGAGAAAAAGAGAGGGAAAAGATGAACCATATCTGCAATTTCACTCATGCAGGGAACTCCCAGGGGAAAATTCCTTCCACTGATTCAGATCAGCAACTTTAGAAACTTGATAACACATTCTTCAAGAGTTGCCTGTGGACAGAGGTTAAGTGGTCTATGATCACATAACCATATACACATGGCAGCATGGCCTAGTGGATACATACACATATGTGCATAAGTTGGTATGTATATGTGTGTATGTACACACATTGGCATGTGCATGTATTGCATTACATGCACACACACATATTTCAGGGGAGACCAGATATCTTATTTCATTAGTATTGGGAACTTCTAGTGACACAGCTCCCTCTACAAATGAAGACCAGCAACTGTTCTGAAATTTATGCTATTAGAGCATTGGCTACAGCCCTGAAAGGCTAAGCAAATTTCCCAGGGTGGCAGAGAAAGTGTGTTTCAGAAACAAGATTGGAACCTAGGTCTTCCTGACTCCAAGTCTGGTTTTCTATGCATGTATATACATACATGCATACATGCATGTATGTATATGTATGTAGGCTTGTGTGAATAATGTGCATATGCATGTGTATGTTTCTACATACGTATAAACACATGTGTACAAGACAGCCAGGTGGCACAGTAGACAGAGTGATGGGCCTGGAGTCAGGAAGACCTGAGTTCAAATGTAGCCTCAGACACTTACTAACTGTGTGACCCTGAGCAAGTCATTTAACCCTGTTTGGCTCAGTTTTCTCATCTGTAAAAACAATGAACTAGAGAAGGAAATGGCAAACCACTCCAGAGCTCCTACTTTTTCATGGCTGAAATCAGTGGTCTGGACCAATCAAATTGATCCTCTCTCTCTCTCTCTCTCTTTCTCTCTCTCTCTCTCTCTCTCTCTCTCTCTCTCTCTCTCTCTCTCTCTCTCTCTCATTATTCATAGTATGTTGTTTCATATTATGCTGTTTTTCATTTGTGTTTGTCTTATTTCTCCAACTAGACTGTCTGCTCCTGGAGTGCAAAGAGTGTATTCTATCATTTTTTGTGGGGATCTGACCTACTCAGGGAACACAGTTCAGTTCAATTTAATAAGTATTCATTTAGCACCTATTTTGCACTGTAACAAGTATTAGAGATATAAAAACAAAGAAAAAACAGCCTCTCCCCTCAAGAATCTCATCTTTTTCTATGCTATTCATCCAGACAGCTTAGCCAAGTGCACAGAGTTAGGAGTATCTGAGTTCCAATATTTCCTCAGACACTTGATATCTGGGTGACCTTAGGCAAGTCATCCATCCTCAGTGAGCTTCAGTTTCCCCATCTATAAAATAGGGGGAGGGTGTATTAATTGCCATATCATGTACCTTTCAGCATTGATCTTGGGCTCAAATTAAATGATTTATGTAAAGTGCTTTGCAAACCTTAATGTGCCGACTATCGCAATGTTAGCCATAAGAAGTGGTAGGCAATCAATATGTCACATGAATGAATATTTCCTGCTATTCTAGTCTAGAATTCCATTCATCCTCCCTTCCCATGGAACTGTTATAAGCCGTTATGAGGCAAAAAGCAAGAGGAGGTGCTCTCCAAGGTACTATCCTAGGTGTCCTCTTCCAGGGCTGATATGGCAAACAGAAGTCACTGCAAAGCTCATTACTCATTGTCACACACACACACACACACACACACACACACACACACACCTGAAGACTCCTAATAGTAAAATGACAAGGTCACTGCCTCTCCCTAGGCAGGGACATGTAATTGAGATTTCACTGAAGCCAATTGAAAGTAACCAAATTGCCTTTTAATATTTTGAAAAATAATTAAGAGTGTTGGACTGGATTGCTACATTAAAGTATAAGTGGCATTTAATTGGTATAAAATAAATCACAATTACATGTGAGCTACAGAACAATCAGCAGCATATTAAAGATAGCTTGGACCTGAGCCTGAATCAGAGAAGCAATTCATACCTTCAGAGAGGGTGGGGTCACTGAAAAAGGGTTGCAGTCAGAAGCCTAAATTTTGGAAAGGGAATGTGCTTTGGTGGAAAACATTTCTTCTATACTTTAAGAGACTGTGATCTCATCACAAGTATTCCCTTTCCCCTGTCCGACCCTACATGTGAGCATTCTTCCTTTACTTCCCGTGAAATTATGTGGATGACAATGGACCATGAGACTCATCCATCTGTTTTCCCTTGTTCTCACCACATGGACAACCCACTTTCCTTTCCAATCATACCTCTGTTGGGTAGTATCTTTCCTATTGCTTCTTTTGCTCACTTTTTAATCAACAATATGTTGCAACCTATTTCTGGCCACCGTGTACTTCTGCATTTATCCTCAGGGGGAATCAAAGACGCAACCTTAATTCTTCAGAGACTGTGACATTCCATAACTCACAGATATGCAACATCACTGATGTTGGACCATGTTAATAGCACTGTTATTAGAACTTCATGGCACTTCCAGATTTTTCAAAACCCTTTCCCAACTCTTCTTTTTTCAGCCTTACAGCACAGAGGGGAACTTACTTACTTGACGTTATGTAATTAGTTCACAGAAGAACCAGAAGTCTCTAAAGCCCATATCTCCTGAATTTGGGGAGATAGTAGTCTAAAAGGGCACTAAACATATGCTCTGTCACATGACTGGAAGAATAGGAACCAGGAGGCCTCATTGTTAACTCTATCATCCTCTGTCATATCTTGAGTAAGTTGCTTAATTTCTTGGGAACTAATTCTTCACATCTGTAAAATTAGGGAATGAAATTGATCAGGGGGTCTTAACCTAGGGGCTGCAAACTTGCTTTATTAATATTTTAATAACTATTTCAATGTAACTGATTTCTTCTATATTTGATTTTATGCGTTTAAGAACAACATTCTGAAAAGGAGGTCCCTAGGCTCCACCAGACTGTCAAAGTAGGACATGCTACAAAACAGGTTAAGAAACCCCTCCACCCAGATTATATCATCTCTCAGCCCCCTTGCAGTCCTAAAAATGTATTACCTGTGGTCTCCACTGCCTTAAAGGTAAAATTCAAACTCCTCTGTTGGCATTTAAAGCCTTTCATGATCTGCCTCCATCTTATCTTATCAGGTTGATCAATTATACGTTATACCCTTCCATGTACAATAGATCCCAGACAGACTGGCTTACTTGTTTTTCCCTATATATGATGTTCCATCTCACTTCCTCCTCCATGCCTTAGCTCATGATGTCCCCCAGGCCTGCTAAGCTCTACTCCTTTATCTCTGCCTCTTGGAAATCTTAACTTTTTTGGAGGCCCCATTCAAGGGCCACCTCCTTCCAAAAGTTTTCCTAGTCATTATTGTCCCCAAAATCACCACATTTTTTTTATCTAAGCCATCTTACTTATATGAAGATGTGCTATATCCTCTACAGTAGAAGGTAAGCTCTTTGAGACCAGGGACTATCTCACTTTTATCTTTGAAAACCAAACCCAGCATGGTGCCTGTCTGATAAATATTTATTAATTGATTGATTGTCTTCATTGGTGAAGGATGAGATAAATCACTTCTATAAATCACTATAAATTTGAATGTCTCCCTCTGCTAAGCTTGGTGGCAGGGCATTCAACAAAGCCTAGTTTCTGCAGCAAATGAAGGCAGGTTTTCCCCAGATTGTGGCTTTGATGTAGATGCACACACAGATGCAAACATGTGAGCTCATACATACATGCCCACACATAAGTTCACATACACACACACACACACAAATACACACACTCCTACCTACCTGTGAAGTCTCCAGAGGCTGTCACACAGTCTTCCATGTTCAGACCATTCTTCAGCTGGTCCTGATATTTCGCAATTTCATCCAAAGCTGAGTTGGGGGCAGGAATACTGGATTACTGACCAAGGCATCTTTTTCTCTCCCATACATCATTTAAGTATGCAGAATTGTGAAAAACAATAGACGCAATGATGAAAATGATGAAAATGGGAAGAAAAATAACTAGGAAGAATTCTGGGCAGCTAGGTTGCAAAGCGAATAGAGCTCTGGTCTTGGAGTCACGAGGACCTGAGTTCAAATCCAGCCTTAGACCCTTGACACTTACTAGCTGTGTGACCCTGGCCAAGTCACTTAACCCCGACTGCCTCACCAAAAAACAAAAAAAAAAACCATTCTACATGGGGCAGCTAAGTGACACAATGGATAGAGCACCAGCCCTGGATTCAGGAGGACCTGAATTCAAATCCAGCTTCAGATATATAACACTTACTAGCTGTGCGACCCTGGGCAAGTCACTTAACCCCGTTGCCTAGCCAAAAAAAAAAAAAAGAATCCTAAATACTATGTGAATTATAATAATCAAATCTGACCCCCAAAGAAGAGATGAGAAAACACACCTCTGTGCTTTATTTGCAGAAGTGGGAGATTATCAGTATGAAACTTTGTGCATACTGTCAGACTCAGTAGAATGGATTAGTTTTTGCTGAACTATTCTTCCTCCCTTTTTTAGTCTTTGTAATTTGGAATGGATCTTTAAGAAGAGGAGAGAGAAGGGATATGTTTTTAAATTAGCATGATATGAAAATAAAATATCAATGTAAAATTAAAATGAACATAATAAAGTCATTCTAGCACAACTTCCCACCCATGATGACAAGCATCAAGTGTCCAGCAAAGATTTTAAAACTTGGCCTGAGTCAACAGGCAACTGGATTTCCTTTCAGGAGGAGAAAAGAGGTATAGGAAAGGATCAGTTTGTTTCACAACCAGTCTGAGGTTTTAGAAAAAAGTAGACTGCAAACTTCAAAGTAAAGGTGGCTAAACCATCCTCCCCACAGCCATCCCCACCCCACTCCCAACCATTAAGATCTGAGTATCTACTACTTTTAGTTACTAGACCACTCAGGTGTCAAGGCTTCCAGCCAGCCAGTGACCACCTTTAGGATCATGTTTTGTCCTTGGGCCACATCTACAAAGAAATCAGGGATCTCTTCAGGCTTTCTCTGCATTCCATCTCCTTCCACTCAAAGGTCTCCAAAAGTCAGGTGCTTTCCTGCACTTTGTGGAAACTCCTTGGATGCTAAGGGAAATCTATTTGTAATCAGAGGATATGGGTTTGAATTTCAGCTCTGTAGTTCACTCCCTTTGATCTTTGGAAAATCATTGCCCCTCTCTGAAACTCAGTCTCCTTTTCTGTAAAATGTGAAAGGTGGTGATAGACTAGGTGATCTCTAAGATCTCCCTCACTCTCAGCTCAGGCATTCTCTGTTCTAAGGGCCCTCCCAGCTCCAATGTTCCACATTTTAAGGTCTCTTCCATATCCACCAACTGGATCCTCTTACGGTCCTTTGGTCCATGAAAATATTTTCATTCAATAAGTAGCAGTGTCAAGACTTGGATTTTTATCTTCTGATTCTTATTCCAGTGCTCTGATTTCATCATTTTTCTTAGAAATTCCATTGTTATCTTTTATTTGGGGGGGGGTGTACTATGAATTCATTAGTGTAGGGAACTTCCTCTTTGGAAATTTCTTCCAACAAGATTATTAGCTCAGCTATAACTCATAGTCTTAGTTTCCTGGGTTGCTGAAAAGTTAAGTGACTTGTCCAGGGTCACACAGCCAGTATACATCAAAGGCAGGACTTGAACTCAAGTCTTCCTAATTCTGAGGCCTTCTCTGTAGCCACTAGGTGATGATATCTATTTTGTACCAATTTTGTTGCTGTTGTTCAGTCATTTCAGTCATGTTTGACTTTTGGAGACTCCATTTGGGGTTTTCTTGGCAAAGATACTGGAGTGGTTGCCTTCTCCAGCCCATTTTGCAGATGAGGAAATGGAGGCAAACAGTATTAAGTGACTTGTCCAGGGTCACACAGCTAGTAAGTGTCTGAGGCCAGATTTGAACTTGGTCTCCTTGACTCCAGGCCCAGTACTCTATCCACTGTGTCACCTAGCTGCCATTATTTGCACCAAAATCCCCAAATAAGTGGATAACTGTGCATAGGATAGCTTTTTCCCTGGCTTTTGTTTTGTTTGTTTATTCTGGAGGAATCAATAGGAAATATTAACATTACTGAAAACTAAACCTGTTCTGGAAATATCATTTGGAACCTTTAGGTTCCTTCAAATGCTGCTTCCTACCTAAAGCCTTTCCTGATGCTCCCCTGCCCTAATTCTTAGTATTATTTTCAATATATATTTTAGTCTATTCATCTCTATATGTGCTGCCCCTCCCCCAAAGAGAATGTAACGTCTTCCTGGTTAGAGACTGGTCGGGATTCTCTTTTGGTTTTCAGCACCTTGGACAATGGCTAGCACATAGAATCCTGGATGAATAAATAAGATGTTTTTTTCCTGGCAGAGGAGCAAAGCCTAGCTCTGACTGCATCACCCTACTTCCCCCTTCTATCTGGGAATAGAGGTCAGTAGTTACTCAACCTGACTCCCCCCACCTCTGTTAGAACTTAGTCAATTCCACTAAAGCTAAAAAGCTTTATTGAGGCTAGGGTGTTGTTGTTGTTTTGTTTTGTTTTGTTTTTTGCTTTTGTTTTGTTTTGCTTTGCTTTTTAATGAGTTAATTCTCCCTGTAAACTATTCCTGCAAGCTCATAGTTCTAATTGCACCTCTCCTGCCTTCCCAGGCATGGAAAGTAACATTGGCTGTTGGTTTTAAGTTAGTTACAGAACAGAGTTATGCTTTAATAGTTGAGCTAGGGTCTTTACATTCTTTCTCCTTAGTTCTATCTAAACAGATTTGCCTCTAAGGGACTTTTAGCTCCAGACACTCTGGAAAATTCATTTCTCCAGCAACAGAGAAAGGATGACACCTATGCTAGCTTGTGGGCCTGGACACCATCTCAATGGCAAGTTGAAGGCAGCTTTTTCCCCCATCTTCTCTGCTGTTAGATCTTTGTCAATCAAGGCAGCCTCCCTAAGAATTCTCTTGCTACTGATAACCTTGTTAAGTGTCTAAAATACCAAAAGCTATCTGAAAGGCTTCTCTGTGTTAAAGATACTTTTCAGAGTTGTGCTTCCCCAGAATTTATTGATTTGTATTCTACAGTTCAAGCAAACTAATCTTGATCATAAGAGACAAAGCAACATGTCATAAAATGTAAAGGGAGATTTCTCAAGAAGGGCCTCTCCAGTTTGGGTACTATGCATTGATCTTTTTTTATTGATAATTTTTGAGACACGTCCAAGTATCAGCATAAATCCCATCTAATTAAAAGAGGAGGATTTATTAAGTGCCTACTGCATTCAAGGTACTAGGAATACAGAGCCAAAAGGAACAAAATAACCCTTACTCTCAAAGAGCTTCTATTCTACTGAGAAGTTATCACATATAACAGAGAAGATCATTTGAGAGAAGGAATAAGCCACTGAGAATTGAAACACGAATAGGGACTGGCCTTGTGATTTATTGGTATGAAGAACTTCCAGGTGAGGAAACTTGCTTAAAATATCTTACAATAGCTATCTTACAATAGAGATCATCCACTTTTCTGCAACTTATTGTCTTAGAGAGTTGTCAAGAGTAGTGAAAAATAAAATTCCTTTCACATGGTTAAATAAGCAGTTTGTTTCACAGGTTGGACTTGAACACAGGATCCTCTGGCCAGCTCTCCTTCCACTAAGCCATATCACCTCTTACGTGTCTGTGGTTATAAATATGAAAGACAGACAGAGGAAGAAACAGACAGAAAGAGAGAAACAGACATAGAAGAGAGACAGGCATATGGACAGAAAAACATAGAGAGAAAAGGAGATAGAAATAGGGATGGGGAGATAAAGAATGAGAGAAGAGGAAGGAAGGAAGGAAGGAAGGAAGGAAGGAAGGAAGGAAGGAAGGAAGGAAGGAAGGAAGGAAGGAAGGAAGGAAGGAAGGAAGGAAGGATAAATTAAGTGCTTTCCACATATGTCATTTGATCCTCTTAACCACCCTGGGAGGTAGGTATTATTAGTACCTCCATTTTACAGTTGAAGAAATTGAAGCAGAAAGAGGTCAAGTGATTTGCCCAGAATTGCACAGCTGGTTAGTGTATGAAAACAGATTTTCCCCATGTGAGTAACTACCCAGGGAAATTCCCTCCATCAATGCAGCTCTGTAACTCCTTGGTAACACATTCTTACTTTACACTGTACAGGGAGAGGGAAGTTAAATGGCTTGCCTATGCTCACATAACTAATATGTATCAGAGGAAAAAAAATGAACTCAGGTCTTCCTGAGTCCTTTGCAGACCTCTACTCATGGTGCCATGCTATATATCCAAGACCAGAACTTAGAAATTTGCACTATCCAAAAATGAAGTCTGGAAATACTGATTTCTCCTTGAGTAGAGATCTTGCAAGTTGACTGACTATTTGTCAGGGATATTGAATAGAGAATTTTTGGTCCAAGTACTATGTGAACCAGGTGGCTTCTCAGGTTCCTTTCAATTCTGACATTCTCGGCTTCTTTGAAAAATACAAGATATTCATACAATACAAGATTCCACCTCAAGAGAAGGCAAAGGATTTCAGCTGTAACTCTTGGCTAGAACTCTTTGAACAAAGTGAGACAAAAGCCAAAGCCAAATAGTTGATCATTGCAAAGTTAGAGTTTGTTTAAATCAACAAACAAGCACATTGCCTCCTGGCTCAGGTAGGATGAGTCTCAAATACCCAGCTTTTTGACTTTAATTAACTGTATCTACAAAAACGTGTGCTGAATTTTAGTTTTGATCAGCAATCTCTGGACCATCTGGATGCCAAGACATTGGAAACTCTGACTAAATCTTGAAATAAATCATCCTGACTCTGTTCATAAATGATGCCACCCATCCCAAAGTCTCAAAGCAAGAGGAGCAAGCCTAAATTTAATGCTCAGAACAGGGAAACAGTGGAAACTATGCCTAAGATTCTTTTTTTCTTCCCATCAACAATCTTGGGCATTTCCTCTGGACACTAGTACTTCTCAGGAGGCCAGACATAGGCAGGCATCACTGTCCTCCTTACCTACAGACTCAGAGACAGCAAAGAGTCTATTGGTATCCAGTTCACCATAGGATGATTTAATACCCTTCTTGTGTTCCAACTCCTATTCAAATTGACCTGCTACCAGCATGAATTCGGTTTTCTGCTATGGTGCATCAAGAGCCTTACTCCTTCATACTTAGAGCTGGCCCCCAGGTAAAAAGTAAAGCAGACCACTTCATTTCATCAAGAATCTATTAAGCACCTACATAGTCAACTCTTCAAGTCTTTTTATTAGAACTGAATGGTTTTTTGAAGACATTGTACTAGGCCTGGCATTGCAAATTCAAAAACTGAAGCCATCTCTGACTTCAAAGGAGCTCACATTTTAATGGAATGTAAAATACAAATTGTAAATGAAAGAATGAGTAAATGAGTGAATGGAAAAGTATTTATTCGTTCTGGGTCATGTGACCCACAAAAGGGAAGACAAGACATTTTCTTTGATCTTCATGACCTCTCAAGTCTCTCCAAAACAGGAATTGTGCATAAGAAATAAAGCAATGTCAGCTGTGTCCAAAATTTAGGTAACAAAATGTCACAAAATGAGGTAACAATGTAATGGACTAACAGTAAAGAAAGCTGCTCACTAACCCCTAATGTGCCCACTCACAATCCTCTTACTCACTTCCAGTGGCAGGGCTGCACAAGCCAGCTCATAGAATTACAACTGAACTTAACTCTACATTCTGCCCCATCCTCACAGTGCTACAGACATTCAAAGGGCAGAATTTTGTTCAAGCTGTGATAGCAGTGTGACACTGTGGTGTTTATTCAACCACAGAACTGAGAAAGGGAGGGAACTGTGGCAGGGCCTATGTGAGTGTCTGCTTGACACACCATTAAGCCTGAAAGAAAGAGCCCAGCATCCACCAGGGACCAATTCTGTCCCCTCCTAAGTCACTTGGGGCAGAGACTAAGAACCATGGATTGCACAATGTGGAAAGAGGCTGAGACAACTTTGAGGGCTAGCACCCAGGAAAACCACACTCAAATGGAAGGGAGTCGGAAAATTAGAAATATGGAACTATAAGAAAAAAGATTGATTCTACCAAAACATCTCAAGGGGGAGAAACTCAATAAAAGATCTTGAGTAAGAAGTTGTTAAATCAAAAAGAAGGATTACAAAAGGGTGGCCTCTAGATCAGGTGAAAGAGTTAAGAATCTATTAATAGATTTGGCAAGACAAAGGAAAATTAATATCTGACAAAACAGAGTACCCTGTGAACTCTCAAAAAAACATGGAACCATAGATGAATATTCCTGAATGGTTTGAAAGAGAAATGAGAATTATGAAAGTGGAATTTATGGCCCACAAAGCAGAAATCATCAGCAGAACTGAAAATTTTGAATTCGTGGTGACAAGTCTCAACAAAGAAACAAAAAAGGGAATAATCAATTGGGAATAGAAATACATGGAAGTAAAGTACTATCTGAAAGGAAAAAAACCATAAAGTAACATGAAAAGGAAAAATAATGGTGTCCAAGTAAAACATATTCATCTTGAAAACAGAATGTACAGAGACAACTCAAGTATCATATGTCTCCCAAAAGAGCATGACGAGAATAACACCATAATGACAGAAATAATATAAGGATAAATCACCCAGAATATCTAAACATGGAAAATAAAATTCCAATCAAAAGAATTCATGGAAAGCCTCCAGAAAAAGCACTTGCTAAGTGTTTACTATGTGTCAAGCATTGTTCTAATTACTGGGGATATAAATGCAAAAACAAAGATAGTCCTTGCCTTCAAGGAGCTTTTATTCTAACAGGAGAGACAACACTCAAGGGGAAATTATGGCGAGATAGAGACACTCTGATTCAGAAAGTTACAAGAATGATGAGTGGGTCCATAAGGAAGTAGATCATCACAACTCATCCAGGAACAGTGGCAGAATTGATACGCTCATAGTCTGTGATTCTAGAACTGGAGAGTATGAGATTAGAAGGTAAAAATGTAGAGTGTCAAGATTGTAGGGGATTATGTGAAAGAAATGGCCAGAGTAGAAGGAGTAAAGTGAAGAATGATGACTAGGGTATGCCTAAAATAGTGGTCCCAGATAATTACCAATAAGTACTGTGAGACCCTTACATAACAAAAAGTAATCAGTGTATGGGCATAAGGAATTTTAAATGTATAAAAATTACATGTGTACATTCCCTACAATTGTTTCACAAGTTGTGCACTTCTTTTATTGAGTCAAGAAGGGAATACCCAATTGGCCAACCAGAAAGGTGAGGCCTTTGAATGATTGGAGGAATTTCAACAAAAAACATTGCAGCAATAAACAGCCATATGGTAAACCAGAAAAAGTTAGAGGCAAGTCCATAAAAGTGAATCATTTTGGGAGAAGAGGGGGCACTCTCTCTATTCCCTCCCCTCTTTCTCTTCTTTCTCTCCTCCTTCCCCTCTCTCTTTGTCCCTATCCAGGATCTAGATGACATATCCAGTTGGGAAAAGTAAATGTCACAAGAAGGACACATATAGATACAGAAGGATAACTAGTTAATGGAGAAAGCAGATACTAGAACTGTGACCCTATCATGGCAAAGAAAATGACTGCTACAAATGCTAGAAAAACATCAACTTTCACAGCCCAGCAAAGAACTACACCTAAGGGACACTTCATAATGACTCTCTGAAGGGATAAAAAGATTAACAGTAACTAAGAGTTATGAGTTATTCCTTTCCCACATGTTCTTTATATGTGTGCCTAACTACCTTTGTATATTAACTTAGATCCCACACATCCTGTTCATATATGTTGTATATTCAGGAGGAGATTGTATCCCCAATCTATGGAAAATATTTTGTACAAATTGTTCTTGCTGTATCATGCTAGAAAATGTAGTTTGCTTAAAAAAAAAAAAGGAAAATAAAAGACCTAATCATTGTCTACTGGCTGACAATCAATGGGAAGCACACTAATGGGGGCTCACAAATAACAGTATTAAAAGTTACAGGCCCTTTACATTTACTCCTAGAAAAAGATAAGAGAAATAGTTAACCACCCTCTGGGGATATGGTACAGCCATTTTGAAAGGAAGTTGAGTAGATTTTGCTGGAAAGGGTTTATGCATTATAATTTATGAATTGACTAATGCATACAGAGTACTGTGCTCAGTGTACTATGCTCAGTAATTTAGAAGACACGTGGTCCTTTACCTTCTTAGAGATTATAGTTTAGTGGGTGATAAGACACAAGTGAAGATAACTATAATATACAATATTTCATAAGTATATTAGAGAAGTGAAAGGGCTGGTGGGTTACCTTAAGTGTTATGTGAGGTCTAAAGGAGATGCATGGACAGCTTCCTGGAGGAGGTTACATTTGAGTCGGGCTCAAAAGGATAGGTAACAATTTCTCAGGTGAAAAGAAAGAGGGAGGGGATTCCAGCCATAGAGATCAGGCTAAGCAAAGGTACTAAGGCAGGAATGTGAAGGGTAGTGTAGTTTTGCCAGAACCTAGAAAGCAGTGTTTAAAATACTACCCATGTTCTTCCTCTACTCCTATTACCTTCTTTTCTCCACCAAATGTGTTAAAGGCACTATTCTTTTCTTTAAAACTTCATTTCTTCATTCTTCTATAAAATTTGTTAAAAGTCAGCCCTCTCTTCCCTCAGGGACTCTGCAACAGTGAACAATAGAACCCTTGGCCAACTAGGCCTCATTGGATAAAGAGATGATGCTACTTAGCAGAAAGAAATATTTCATGATAACTGGAAAAAGCATGAACTTTGGGAAAAATTTCTAGCTCAGTACAAATATACAAATCTATCAAAAATTGAGCGTACTTAGTAGCACACCCTAAAGATACAAGATGTACAAAACTTGCTGTGAATAGTATAGAATTAGATCACCTTCCAAGAACCCAGTTGAGCCTTCCTTGAGAGACAACATAGATTATAAGACCATAGTGATCTCAGAGGCCATCTAGCCTAACCTCCTCATTTTACAGCTGAGGAAACTGAGGCCCAAAGAGTTAAAGTAAATTGTCCAAGGCCACAGAGGTAGAGCTTTTAGAAATGTGATTTAAACCCAGGACTTCTGATAGAAGACCAGGAACTCTTTCCATTGAACCATGCTTCCACTCCTAATGATATTAAGTTCTGCACAGAACTTGTGCAGAACTTAAGGTCAAAAAGACCTGGATTTGAATCCTGCCTCAAAAACCGACTGGCTATGTGATCCTAATCAAGTCACAACCTCTTTCTGAGATAGATAGATGATAGATAATAGATAGGTAGGTACGTAGACAGATGATAGATAGATAGATAGATAGATAGATATAGATAGATAGATAGACAGATAGACAGATAGACAAATGAATGAATAAGTAAAATAAACAAATGAGTGGATAAATAAGGAGTAATTGAATGAATAGATAGGTAAATTAGTGAATGAATAAATAGATACAGATGAATAAATAAAAGCTAGATAAATGCATTAATAGATATAATAGCGGACGTCTCACCTGGATTATTTTATTAGATCCTCACAATGCACTTCAAGGAATTTATCTTCACAGGTATTATTAACCCTCTTGTACAGAGGAGAAGACTGAGGCTCATAGAGTGACAAAATCTGAGAGTTTAAAGGACCTCAGTGGCCATCTTGTCCACTATGAATTGCCAGGGAAGTGGTCTTCAAGCTTTTAAGTGAAGACCTTGAGTGAGTGGGTCCTATCCCACTTTTGGATGGCTTTCATTGATGGGACATTCTTCCTGACATTGAACCTATGTTGGGCTCTTTGATCAAAGAGGTTAAATAAGTGATTGTGCCCAGCGGTGGGATTTGGCGCACTTTTACAGATCTGTTTTGGCTAGAAGCAAGTGGGGGAAGGGTGGATTATCATGCCCACCCATTCCACAATAGGTGGAAGGTGACAGGTGTCAGTCAATAATTATGAAATGACCGAGGAGGCAGACTCCTCACAATGAAGGAGAGTAAATCTTGAAAGGCAGGATGGCAGAAGACTGGGAAAGAGAGGGAATACCAGAGGGTTAAGTTTGAATGTGACTCAACAGGAAGTAGGGAGCCATTGAAAAATTTTAGTAGCTGGGTCATATGACTAGCTCTATGAACAGGAAAGATAATTAAAAACAGAGTCATGAAGGATGGATTTGAATGGAGAATAGAGATAGAGTATCGACTGAGGAATGGCTAAACAAGCTATGATAAATTAGTGTAATAGAATATTGCTGTGCTAAAGGAAATGATGACCACAAAGAATACAGAGGAGTCTGGAAAGAATTATATGTAAACTGCTACAGAGTTAAGTAACCCAAATAAGAAGAAATATATACATATATATACATATACATATATGTATATATATATATACATATATATATAGACTAAAGAAAAATTTAAAACAAAAAAGTGAACATTGTCCAACAATAATAACCAACATTTATACAACACTGTGTGCACTTAAAATTATTATCTTATTTTGTTTTCACAACAACACTGACGCATAAATGCATTTATCATTCCCATTTTATAGATGAGGAAACTGAGGCAAAGTGACAGGCCTGAAATACCCCCCTTAACTCAGGAATTTGGGTTTAGAGAATTGAAGTCTACTGTTATCACCTACTCCAATTGCCTATATTTCAATAAAATATACACGTATATTCTTCTCCCTCCTCCTTCCCAGAAAGCCATCTTTTGTAACAAAGAATAGAAAAGAAAGGGAATGAGAAGTTTAGGAAAACTAACCAACTTATCAATTGGGTTTGACACTATTTATAGTGTCATATACTCCATACTCATCCTTTCTCACCTCTTCCAAGAAGGGAGGGAGGCAGGGGTATTTTCTTATTCCACCTGAACTCTGGATTCTGCCCCTTGGGATTCTGGACCCTGATCAGTGAAATATTGCCTTATCTTTCCTGGAACCAGACCTTCACCTCGCTCGCAGGGCATTTCGATGCTCCCCACACCCTGATCGTCCTTCTCGTCCTCCTTATTTCCCTCTAGCAGAGCCTTGGACTCTGCCCCTGGGCTCTGATGAGGCAGATTTTTTGTTATTCCATGTCACTTCTTGGCCATTTCCAAACCATGATTGTTATTCTTTTGCCCTTTCTAGATCCCTTTGATACATGGTCTTTTCCCCATTAGAGTACTTCTTGAAAGTAGGAACCATCTTGCTTGCTGCTATTTGTATCAATAGAACTTATTACAGTGCTTAGCATATAATAAGTGTTTAATAAATTATTTTTCATTCATTCATTCACTCATCCATCCATTCATTCATTTGTGACAAACTTGATTATTGCAGGTATAGAGGTGGCTAGGTGGTACAGCGGATAGAGTTCTGGGCCTGAAGTCAGAAAGACCTGAGCTCAAATCTGGTCTCAGACACCAGCTGTGTGGTTCTGGGCAAGTCACTTAACCTCTGGTTGCCCTAATCCCCTGGAGAAGGAAATGGCAAACCACTCTAGTATCTTTGCTAAGAAACACAGGGTCACAAAAAATCAGACACAAGTGAACAACCACACCTGTCCCATTACTGTGTGAAGTACTGGGTCTATCATGACAAAAATAAAGTAATAATAGCTAATATATAGTATCTAAGGCACTTGATACTATAGTATCTATAGTACTATGGATTAGCCACTGTGCTACATATTTCATAATTACCTCATTTGATCCTCTCAACAGCCCTTCAAGGTAGGTGTTGTTATCATCCTTTTGACAGTTAGGGAAACTGAGGTAAATAGAGATTCAGTGACTTGCTCTGGAATATACAGCAAGTGCCTGAAGCTGGATTTATTTCTTCACTCCAAGCCCAGGCTATCCATTGCACCATGTAGCTGCCTGAAACAGACCTTGCTCTCAAGAGGCTGACACTATATCAAGGGAAACAACATATATGTGTGTGCATTATACATACATATATAATATAGATAGACAGATAGATAGAAACATAGATATAGGAATTGGACCTGAGATTTCAGTGGTATACAGATTTCAAAGGTGAGGAGATCCCTTTTCTATCAATGAAGGTGGTACCTGCTCTGAAATCTATAGATTTGTGTAGGGCGCTGAATGACTCCCCCAGGATCACAAAGCCATTGTCAAAGACAAGACTTGAACCTGGATCTTCCTGGTTTTGAAGGCAGGATTCTAACCTCTACACTATACTGCCATATATTCTAAAAAAAATTACAAGGTAGTATGGGTTGGGATGCCCTAGCGACTGGGGTGGAGAAGGACCATGAAAACTCTCACGTAAAGGGAGGAATTTAAAGGAATTTAGGGAACCTAAGCCTACTTCTAGTTGACCCCATACCTTAAGCCCAGACCTCTCTGGAGTATGGAGCAGCACGGAGAGAAGGTATGGAGAAGTTCTTTCCAATGGAATGAAAATAGAAAATATTGCTAATTGGGGTAAGTGTCAAGCCTCAGAACCCTAGAAGAAATTGGAAGTCCAGGTCAACACCATCCCTGCATCACTATTTCTCAACAGCCTCCCCTGGGGGCTTCTCCTCATTAAGCAGTAGGCACCGGGCTCCTCTAATGAAGCATTGCCTACAATCAGCCCCTTCTCCTGCCTATTAGAACAGACACATCTCTGAATCATCCTCAGGTATTAGTTGAGTCAGTTCTCCAAGGCCTCAATCTGTGTGGGACTCTAATCAGATTAGGAAATGTTGATGCTGTTAGACGTTATTAAGCTGTAATATTACTTCAGAGTAATAGAACCTGCACAGTGAGGTCTGATGGGGTTCTTAACGACCTTGGCAGTCAGTTGCAACACAGCCGTGTTGGTGCTCAGTATTGGGGGGAGGGGGAGAGCATCAAATCAGTAAACTTCTCTGAGTCCTGGCAGACTAGGTAACCTCTACCCTATGCCCAACTCTTATGCCTATAAAATGTCACTTAGATGTTAGGGTGTGCAGCTCAAAGAGGTATAGGATATTAGATTAGAGCACAGAAGGATTTCAGGTTCCATCTAATCCAATTTACTTACTCTCATTTTACAGATAAGGAAATTGAGACCCAGGAGCTTTAAGTAACTGATAGATAAAATAGCTCACACCATTTCAATTATCAGACTGGAAATATCACTTCTTTTCTATGCACTTAATAAAGTGTTGGACAGCTAGGTGGCGCAGGGGATAGAGTACTGGGCTTGGAATCAATAAGACTCATCTTCATGAGTTCAAATCCAGCCTCAGATCCTTACTAGCCATGTGAACCTGAGCAAGTCACTTTACCCTGTTTGCCTCAATTTCCTCATCTGTAAAATGAACTGGAGGAGGAAATGGCAAACCACTCTAGTATCTTTGCCAAGAAAACTCCAATTGGGGTCACCAAGAGTCAGACACAAATGAAATAACTTGACAAAAATAATAAAGTGTTGAATGGAATTACATTAAATTGAAATGAATTTGATTTAATTCAATTCCAAGCACTAGCATACAAGGCAGCAAAGTAGAATGGAAAGTGAGCTGGACTTGAAGTCTGAGTATCCAGGTCAGGAGTTCTTAACCTGGGGCCTATGAACTTTTTTTTTCTTTTTTAATATTTTGATAACTATTTCAATATAATAGGATTTCTCTTTAATCCTATGTGCTTTATTATTTAAATTATTATTCTGAGAAGGGTCCATAGGCTTTGCCAGACTGCCAAAAGTATCTATTTCAGAAAAAAAAAAATTATGATCCATCCACTTTTAGATCACATGAGCAACAAGATGGAGGACTAGACCTTTTCTCTAATTCCCACTACGTCTCAGACCTCTCCAAAATAGAAGCTGTGCATCAAAGACACAGTAACTTCATCTGTGTCTATGGTCTAAGATGCACCAAATCCAAAAGAAGGTTGAAAAGCCCCAAGTACGGAAGTTCACTGATGCTGCGCTCACTCAGCATCCCTCTTCCCATGCTACCAACATCAAGGCTGCACCAGCAGATTCAAGGACCCCATACATGGGCTTGCAACAAAATCCAACCCCACAATCCATCCCCCATCCCTCTTTCCAATGCCATGGAGAACCCAACTCCAGATTGCAAAAGTTTACTCAGGCAGTGACAGCCAGGCAGCTTGGCGGGAGGAAGCCCCTCAGGAACAAAAGTGGGCTGGGGGCCACAACCCTCTAGCATCAGCTTGGCAAAGCTTTGAATTGCCAGGGCCAAGGTGAGTAACCCCATAACACTAGTGCAGGAGCTCTCTGAAACATTGGCACCAGGCCAGAGAACTGAGGAACAGAGGGAATGGGATAGGGTACCGGGACAAGACACAGGCAAGAGAAGGGAAAGAGAAAAGTGTCATGCAGCACTCTACCAAACACGAGAGAAAGAGAACAGCCTCCAGCTGGGGCCACCCAAAGTCACATAGGGTCAACTAGGCTGGTAAAGCTGTGAATTGCCCAGTATGAAAGAAGGTGGGTGAGACACTTTGCGATCCAGTCCCCAAGGAAACCACCATTAGACAAAGTCAGAAAATGAATAGAAGAAAACCATATGGGGACAGGGGCTGATATTACCAAAGATTTCAGGAAGAAGAAAACTCAAAGACCATGAACATAAACAGATAAATCAACAGGATTTATCAACAGGAAAAACAAAACATTGGCCTCTAGGTTTAGTAAGGGAGTTCAGGCATCTATGAATAAATACTGCAAAATAAAGGGAAATGATCCAAAACTTGATGAGACAGAAAACCCTGTGGAATTTGAGAGCATGAAACCAGTATGTTCTGTTTTTCAAATGAGGAATCAGAATTATAAGAGCAGAATTTATGCCCTTCACAGCAAAAATAATGAGAACAGAAAAACTGGAATCTGCAACGGCAAGTCTCACCAAAGAAACAAAAGAGAGAACAAAAGATTGGGAATGCAAATATACAGAAGAGAAAGACAATCAAGAAGAGAAGCACAAAACAGTAACATTAAAAGAAGATACATTCATTATGCAAGCAAAACATATGATCTCAAAACAAGAGGTATAGAGACAGACCAGGGATCGTAGGTTTGTCAGAAGAACACAATGGGACAAAAACTCTTAACAAAATAATGCAGAAAATAATAGAGGAATACTGCCTGGAACTTCTGAATGTGGAAAAAGAAATTCTAATTGAAAGAATTCACAGATCATCTCCAGGAGAAAAAAAAAACCCAAGACTGCAAACTCCAATACATATAGTACTTAAATTTAACAATTCAATTCAGAAATAACAAGTTCTATAAGCAATCAAGATAAAGCCCTTCAAATACAAAGGAAAGGAAATTCAAATAACGGAAGAGTATTTTGAACCCACCAGAAAAAGTAGGAGGGAATGGAATAATGTGTTCTGAAGAGCAATAGAACTCAGGATGCAGCCCAAGGTGACCCACCCTGAAAATCTCAGCCCAACTATAAATGAGAAAGTGGATATTTAATAATAGAGAATTTGAAACACTTTTAGAAAGAATCCATGACCTAAAATTTAATCTCAGCTCTGCTTTGTGCCTATCTTGGGCAAGTCATGTCAACTCTGTGAGTCTCAGTTTTCTCATCAGCAAAATGGAGCAAGTGGACTAGATTACCTCTAAGATCCTTTCCTTAGAATCTCCCATGGCCAAAGGTGTGCTGGTAAATGTTTAACAAATGACTCTGGGTTGGGGGGGATATACCACAATACACTTTTCAGATTAATCTGCATTATTAATATTTTTCCATCACTTTCTAAAGTCTAGACAATCAACAAACAATAAACTAATCCCTGTTTTGTATCATTTCAAAATTTCCAATGTGTAAATGCTTACACCAAAAATTTAACAATCAGCTCTCCAGAGTCCACACTAACTCATTCTAATATGTTTATGCTTCCAGCTCTAAATCAATAAGTCTATGAACTGCTTTCCAGGCATCCAGAGCTGGTTTCCAAAGACAATTGGTCATGCAGTAGTACGGCCTTCCCAAGTCCACTGTTTGTGAGCTGTAGCTTCTTTTAAATTGTTTTTGGTTTTGTTTTTTGGTAATCATTACAAGCCAATGCTTTTGACTGGTGGTCTGAGTGTGGCTGTTAAAGCACTCCCTGTATTAGAACTGTCAGAAACATGGGGGAAGGAGGATGGCCCAGTTGGAAGAGTACTAGATTTGGAATGAGAAGACCTTGATTCAAATCCCAACTCTAGGATTTAATTACTTGTGTGACTATGGACAAGCCTATGACCTCAGTGTCCTCACCTATAAAATGGGGCAGCCAAATGCTAATTTACCTTCTAGTTCTCAATCTGTGATAGATGCCCTAACAGACCTGTCTCTGAATGTGGCATTTACTTGGGATGTGAGACACGTAATGCCTATTGGACCCACATATCATGTGGATCTGGGTCCTTGTCCCAATTCTACAGCTTAAATGGCTGGGTGGCCTTAGAATGTCACTTCCATTTTTGGGGATTCAGTTTCCCCACCCACTAACTAGTCAATCCACTAACTTTCAGTTCAACTTTTAAAACTTTTAGTTAAAAGTTTAAACTTTCAGTTTAAATCCATTACACTTTCAAAACTCTATGTGCCAGGAACTATGCTAAGCACAGAGGATACAAGACAAATGTGAAATAATCCCTGCCTTCAAGGAGCTTATATTCTATTAGGGAAGACAACAAGCACATATACACACTATACATACATACAGAATATATAGCTACAAGGTACTTGAGTCAGGGCAAGTTTTAGTAACTGGGGAGAAGGCGATCAGGCAAGAACCCCTACAGAATGTGGGCACTTGAGCTGAACCTTGGTGCTTTACCAGTAACTGATCATTGGTCAGCTTGATGTAGCAAAAAGAGTCTTAAGTTGCTAGGATTGTAGCTATACAGCTGGAAGGGACCTTAGAAGTCATGTGATTCAAACCTCTCATTTTACAAATAAGGAAAATGAAGTGGCAATGTTACACAATCACAGAACCATAAATCTAGAGCTAAGAAGCACATCACAGTCTATATAGTTCAACTCTCTCAATTTTCAGAGGAGGAAACTGAGGCTCGGGGAGGAAGAGTGATCTGACCATGGTCACACAGGTTACAAGACCATAGATCTAGCATTGGTCTGAGGCTCAGAGAAGAAGAGTGATCTGACCATGGTCACACAGGTTACAAGACCATGGATCTAGAATTGGAAGATGCCTTAGCAGCCATGCACTCCAATGGCCTCATTTTATTGATTTACAGGTTGCTGAGCTGGGCCTTAAACTCGGGTCCCCTAATGCCAAATCTGACATTTTTTGTACAATGCCACGGTGGAAAGAGTAAGTTGGAGTTTTAAGAAGCAGTTTGAATCTCTGCTCTGGATTCCCAGGTAGCCTTTCTATCCTCCCCCTCACTACCTGTGTAACTTTGCCAAGTCTTTTCCTCTCCCTGCCCTTCAGTGTCCTTCTCTGTAAAATGAGGAGGTCAGAGCAGATGATTTCTAAAATCTCAAGCACCTCTTAACCCTATGACTGGAATCATTGCTATTCCACAAACAAGACACTCCATCTCTCAGCTCTAGGCATTTTGTCTGGCTTTCCCCCAAGCCTGGCGCGCTCTCCTTCCTCATTTCCACCTACTGCCTTTCCTGGCTTCAAGTCCCAACTAAACTCCGGTCTTCTACAGGAAGCTTTTCCCAACCCCTCTTTTAATTCTAACGCCTTCCCTCTTTTAATTATTTCCTATGTATCCTGCACATAGCTTGTTTGTACATACTTGTTGGTTTATTCTCTCCCCCATTAGACTGTGAGCTCCTTGAGGTCAGGAACTTTCCTTTGCCTTTTTTTATATCCATAATGCTTGGTACAGTACCTGACACATAGTAGGTGCTTAATAAATGTTTATTGACTGACTATGTTCCTAGTACCTAATATTGGGTCCACCTATATTTATAGGATGTCTAGGACTGCAAAAGCCTACATATTCTATTTCCCAACTACCCAAACCTGGGTAGGATGGATTAGAATTGCACTATTTTATCTCCATTCTCTGCAAAAATTTGTAGGAGTCTGGGTCACCTGTGCTTAAGGCCAATGGATACGAGATGTAGGTGAGATGGCGGTGTAGTGGAGGAGAATGAAGGTTGTGCAGTAGCCAGTTCTTACTGTTTTACAAGAGCCGATCATTAAATTTTCAGCACGAGTGTTTGCACATGAGAACTCAGCAAACTACACATCAGAGCTTGATTTACCATTTTGTTGATAGTCTGCACTTAAGAAAGTGATAGAGAAAATGCTGCTGATGCAGACGAAATCTAAAAATGCATTGGGGATTCATTTTTTTTCAGAGAGCTGGTTGTTAAACATTTGCTAGCACCAGTATGAGGGGAAAGGAGAGACAGACAGAGACATAAATTCCTCCAGTTGGAACTCTGATTTGAGAAGTAAGGTGATAGAAATACTCTGGTCTGGATATCAAGCTAACTCGGAAAACCAAAAATAAATTGCCATTCTGGCCAAAGGGTGTTACTTAGGGACTGCTGATGGATCAGCCTGTAAGCCATGGGGGAGAGGAAGAAATTGGGTAATAAATGGAAGTGTCCCACATTCCCTCCCACTCGTTTCTTCAGCAGCTGCTCTCCAGGGCTGGCTTCACTTCCTGGCCAGCCAACCATTCAATAGCTGCCCTCATCCATGCAACTCTGGCTCCATAAGCATGTCCAGGATTCTAATCACATTCCAAGGAAAGAGAGGGATCAGCCCCTGGGTCAGCTGCAGATGGCAGAGCTGCAGGAGACTAACTGTGACAGACAGTCATATGATTTGCTTCTCGTAGGCTGATGACTGAAGGGCTTGTTTTTTCATTATCCTGCTTGCTAACATTAGTGAAGTGCCCACAGTATACAAAGTACCATACACAGACCTGTTGGTTCCTGGCCCAGTATGCTTTCCACCGGGCCATGTTATCTTCCAACATGAATCAAGCCAATGATTTATTGGGTTTTGTCCACATGTAAATAGAAAATGGCTATTTACAAGGCTTCTCTAGGTAGTCCTCCAGGACTCTTGCATATGGAAACTTGGGGTGGAATGCTAAAGATCACCAAATTTGGAGTCAGAAATCCTAGGATCAAATCTTGGATCTGCTAAGTACTTCTGCAGTGATGGTGATGTAGGACAATTCACTTCAACCACTTCCATGTTTTGCCCACCACTAGAAGGCAAATTCCTTGAGGACCAGAAAAGTTTTTGCTTTTATTTTATTGGTTCCCCAGACCCTAGTGCAATGTCTGGAAATAAATACTTACTGTCTGACCGACTGATTGGCTAATCGAACAAGCTTCTATTAAGTACTTACTAGGCACAAGGCATTTTGTCTACTGCTATGAATGAAACAGTCACTCCCTTCAAGAAGCTTGCATTGTCCTGGGGGTGAAGTAATTTCAGGATGGAGGGGATGCTAATAATTGGGAGGACCCTCATGAAGAAGGGGACCACTGAGTATGTCACTGAAGGGAGCTAGGAATTCTAAAAAGAAGAGCTGAGGACAAGGTGCATTCCAAATTTGGGAAAAAGGCATGGAGGTAGGACATATAATATTATGCAAAGAGAGCAGCAAGTAGACTAGCTGGCTGGAACCTTATTCTATTTTTTCATATGAAGAATGAGACCTCTAGACTCAATGGTCTCTAAGATCCATTTCTTCATGGTCCTATAATTCCTATTTTGGCCCGTAACTGTGACTTCACTGATGTAGAATAACAACTGATGGAGAAACATACAAATGAAACTCTACTAATGAAGAACGGTGGCTACCCAGTAACTTACAGTCTTACAGCCACCTAGAGGCTAAGTGACTTGGCCACAGTCACCCTGTTCCTATCAGAAGCAACACTCAAATCCAAGCCTTACTGATTACAAGACATGCTTTCAATTACTATGTCACACTGACTCATGATTCCTTATATCTTTAATATCATATGGCTGTGAAGTTGCTTCCAATTATCTCTCCCTATCTCTCTGTCTCTCTCTTCCTCTCTGTCTCTCTGTGTCTCTATCTGTCTCTGTCTCACTGTCTTTCCCTCTCTCTTTCTCTGTATTGCCCTCT
Organism: Phascolarctos cinereus; assembly: GCF_003287225.1. Taxonomy (NCBI): domain Eukaryota; kingdom Metazoa; phylum Chordata; class Mammalia; order Diprotodontia; family Phascolarctidae; genus Phascolarctos; species Phascolarctos cinereus. Next base: position 399,320,904 of record NW_027556098.1, read on the forward strand.
CTGTATGGATCTCTCTCTCCCTCTCCCTTTATTTTCTTCTTTCCTTTATTCATTTGTAAAATAGAGTGACGATAGCACCTACCTTGCAGGTTTGGTGTGTGAATCAAACGAAATAGCACATATAAAGTGATTTGCAAACTTTAAAGTGCTATATGAATTCTACCTATTATTATTACTACTACTACTATTATTAATTATTATTATTTCCTTCTCTTCCCTTCCCTCTGCAAAGAAAATATTCCAAACATAAAGTGGATGGACTTTCATCAGGGGATTATCCTAATGTTGAAAGGTCTTTGGAAAACTAGGTCTCTCTTTTTCTTTCTCCTACTGGGGCCTAGAAATGGGTCAGTTTTTCCAAAGAGGACAGAACAGCTGGTACTGAAAGGTTCCTTTCCTTTGTAGTCAGCACATTTGGGTCCTTTTGTATGGAGTGTCTTCAATTTCCCAGCTGGTGAGCCAAGCTTATGGCTCTCAGGTGGACCTGGAAGCCATTAATCACACAGTTTGTCAGCCAGAGCCATCCTGGTTGACGCCATCCTAGGAACTGACTCATGAGATCACCATTCTCTTTGTCTCTGTATCTGTTTGTATATATGTCTGTGTGTCTCTTTCTCTCTTTCTTACTCACTCACTCTCTCTCACACAAACACTCACTCACACACACACACACACACACACACACACACACACATACATACACACACAATCTGTTTCTTATGTGAGTTACCACATCGGAAATTTGGTCCAGGAATCCAAGACCTCCCCCCCACCAACCTCTCCCAAAGCCAACTCAACCCCTATTCCCACTTATTCTTTTCCTGGTATTTATTAGTCAGATTTCCTGAAAAGCCATGTATAAATGTACATTTTTACAATTTGGGTCTTATTTTCTCACTGAATTACTTTCTGATTTCATGGATATTTTAAAAAAATATTGGACTGCACATCAGGATACCTCAGCTTGAATCCTAAATCAGGCACAAATTAGCCCTGTGATCTTCATTTCCCCATTTCTGTTTCCTCATTTATAAAATAGAGATAATAAGATCATCAGTTTTGAGCTGGCAGAGCCCCCGGAGGCGATATGGTCCACTCTCTCACCGTTTTTGTATCAGACCTATGTTTTCCTCAGTATAAAGAACTCCATGTATGATTATAGCTCAGCATCTTACAATCTTGGTCATCTTGGACACTAAAAGGTTTAAATGCCATGCCCATGTAACCAGTTGGGTGAGAAGAGGGACTAGAACTCAGGTTTTCCTCATTCAGAAGACAGTTCATCTTGCAGATAAGAGAATAGAATCCCAGAGAGTGACTTGCCCAGGATCACACAGCTGGTAAGTGATATGGGCAGGATTTGAACCTACAGCTTCCTGACCTCAGGTCTAGTGTTCCATCCACTATGGCACCTTGACTATCCATATTTACACTATTTTTGTGATAGTATTGTTGACAGAAATCTGTTTTAAAATGTGAATTATAGCTTGTTAGTTTCAAGACCCATTGATTTCATCTGGATGGGTTCTCCTTTCATGGACAGAGATTGTAATTCATTTATAAATTTAGACTCATAAAGTTTCCTGAGGACTAGAAAAGTTAATGTACTTGACTGAGCTCACACAGCTGGTAAGTGTCAGAAGCAGGGTTTGAACCATATCTCCCTTACTCCATCTCCTTCATTCTTTCTACTGTACCATGATTTCTCTTGTGCTATCGTGTAAGAGGGGAGGGGGACACAAAGCGAAGTATCTACTTTCTTCCAAATGAATCCCAACCTCTTCCATTAAGCCTTCTCTAACTACTCCAACTCATGGTAATCTCTCCCTCCTCTGCATCATTTACTGTCTGTAGCACTCAGTTTTTATCTATTATACACAGCTTTGTATGATTAGTTAGAGTGTGTGTGTGTGTGTGTGTGTGTGTGTGTGTGTGTGTGTGTGTGTGTTGCTTTACCAATTAGATAGTGGGCTCCTTGGAGACAAGATGGTGTGGTGTCATCGGGAAAGCTTTCAAGTTCAAGGACCTGGGTTTGAATCCTGTCTTACTACCTCATTAAGAGAAGCTTGAAGTCAACATTATACTATGGCAGTCAATTAACAATCAACCAACAAGCATTTATTATGTGTTTACTATGTGCCAGGCAATGTGCTGAGTGTTAAGTATGTAAAGAAAAGAGCATCTCAGCCCCTGTCCTAGAGGCAGAGAGATGGCACCTTGGAGAGAGAACAGGGGAGGACCAGGAGGGAGGAAGACCTGGGGATTGGTTAAAGGAACTGAGGCTCTTGACTCCGAGGAGCAACCCTAACCGGCTTCAGATATTCCAAGGGTTGCCCTGGGCAACTGCGATTCGATTTGATCTGCTTGGCCCAGACGGAAGAAGTAAGCGCAATGGGGGAGGGGCGGAGTTGCAAAGAAACCAGTTCAAGTTTGAAGCATTGAAAACTTTGTAATGAGCGGTGCCATCCAGAAGAGGAAGTCACTACCTTAAGAGGGAGGGAGCGCTCTCTCACTACAGGGCTTCTAGATTAACTATTTGTCAGAAGGGCTGAAGTGGGGGTTCATTTCAAGTATGGGATGGGTTCGCATGAATTGATATTACAACTCTGGCATTCTGTAATTCAAAGATGGAAGGAAGGAAGGAAGGAGGAGGGAGGGAGGGAGGGAGGGAGGGAAGGAGGGAAGGAAGGAAGGAAGGAAGGAAGGAAGGAAGGAAGGAAGGAAGGAAGGAAGGAAGGAAGGAAGAAGGAAGGAAGGAAGGAAGGAAGGAAGGAAGGAAGGAAGAAAACAAGTATTCATTAAGTGCCTGCACTGCTCTAAGTGTTTGCAAATATGTCATTTCATCTTCACAAGAATCCCAGGATATAGGTGCTATTGTTACACTCATTTTATAGTTGAGAAAACTGAGGCAGACAGAATTTAGTGACTTGCTCAGACTCACACTGCTAGTAAGTTTCTGAGGTCAAATTTGAATGCAGATTACACAAATCTTTGCTCAAGGCTCTAGTTTGGGCTAAGCCATGAGAAATCTACAGCACACATTCAATAACTTTCCTTTGGCCTGATTAAAGCAGATTCTTGGTAAGACATGATGCGAGGCCAGAGCTTATCACACAACTAGAAAAGCTTGTCTTCTTAAAGGGGCCCCTTGAGAGGCAAATTTTCTATTCAGCTATGAAATATCAACAAGAACAGCAGATGGGTTGCAGTTCACAAAAAGTATTCCTAATCTCATGGTCTGAATGACTCTCCTAAAGAGCTCAGTCTCTGCTCTCACAGTGTGTTATATCATCCAGTCTTCTCAACTGAAAATAATGTTATGGTTAACTACAGACCATCTGTTAGCCTCTGTTTTTCTTATGGAGTCCATGCTTTCTATGGTTTATTAATATTTATTCAGTCTGTTTAAAGCGCAATCGTATTATAGGAAACTTGCAATAGATCTATGTGAGTTTTAATTCCCTGGATGGCAACATACTGTACCCAGCATGGCAGAGCCAGTGAAACGGAAGCTCTCAGGTTAAGGTGTGGCAGCTGCAAATGGTTTAAACCCAGGAGTATGAATTAAATATGAAAGGCTCTCCATGCAACAAAGCTGCTATTACTTACTGCGTGTCCTTGTTTCTGACATCTGGGACATTTCCAGTTCCTCCTCTTCTCCCTCCCCACTTCTCCTTACCTTCAAAAGCAGCTAGAGGTCAATATCTGGGAATGGTTTGTGAGGGCTCTTCCCACACATCTCTTCCAGAAAAGAGATTGATTGACCTTAAGCCCCCAGCATCCTTGTATCCTTTGACCACTTACCCAAATTTCTTTTATAGCTGTTATGAGCAAAAAGTGGTTTAAGGTGTTAGGATAAGGAGGAATCTGCTTATCTTTTCTGAGCCTTTGAAGAACACTAGTTAATACCTGCACTTTATGCAATGGTACCGTTAGCAATGGCATGAGGTTTATGCCTAGGAATGTGACCTCAGATAAATCACTTAACATTATATTCCATTCTAGGCTCAGCAGTTGTTCTGAAAAAGATCTGAGGGTTTCAGTGGACCACAAGTTCACTATAGGGCAGCACTGTGACATGGAAGAGAGAAAAAAAACAAAGCCATTGAAATTGTAATTTTCTAGGTCCCATTAATCAAAGTTTTAAAGGAAGCAGAGCATCCAGGAATAAGGAGATGGACAGTTCCACTATCCTCTGCCCTCATCAGAGCTCATCAGGAGTATTATGTTCAGTTCTAGTCACCAAAATTTTTGAAGGACATTTACAAGCTGGAAAGTGTCCAAAGGGAGGCAACCGGGATAGTGAAAGGCCTTGATTCCATGGCCAGTGAGGGCTGGGTGAAAGCAGGGGATACATAGACCAGAAAGGAAAAAAATAGAATAGATAGCACAAAGTATTTGGAGGGCTATGATGCAGAACAGCAATTAGACTTCTGTTTGGCCCTAGAAGGCACAACCAGAATCAATGGGTAGAAATTGAAAAGAGAGAAGTTGAGGCTTGATGTCAAGAAAAGTGACCTAGGAAATTGGAGTTGTCCCCAAATAAAATCAACTGCTTTCCTTCAAGGAGCTCTCCGAACAGAGGCTGAAAGTTACAGGGAGATAATAAAATAATGGATTTAGAATTGGAATAGACCTTAGGAATCTTCCACCCCATCCCCATTTTAGAAGTAAGAAACTGAGAACCAGAAAGGTTAAGTAATGTGCTCAAAGTCACATGGGTAGCAATGGAGGTAGGATTTGAACCCAGGTCTTCTTAGAACAAATCCTTGTTGCAGTAGGATTCCTTCCACTTACGGGGAGGGGAGGGGAAGGGAGAGGAGGAGGAGGAGGGAAGGGAGAGGAGAAGAGGGGAGGGAAGGAAGGGGAGGAGAGGGGAGGGGAGGAGAGGGGAGGAGAGGGGGGAGGAGAGGGGAGGAGAGGGGAAGGGAGGGGAGGGAAGGAGAGGGGAGGGCAGGGAAGGGATACATCTGTAAAATGGAAGTAATAAGTATACCTTCCTTGATTCAGAAAATTAGGATTCATAAAGGAAAATATGAAATAAACATTTATTAAGCCCTCACTCTGTGCCAGACACTGTCCTAAGAGCTGGTGGCACAAATACACAAATTCAAACTTCTCTTAATCCAAAAGAGCCTCCATAGGACCTTTGATGAGAAAGAAAGCTCCAGAACTAATCTACTCATTTCAGGTTGCCAAGTGTACTTATGAGTATATCTTCTAAGCCTGGCCATGTTGAAAACCTTATGTTTATGTATTTTTTTTTATTTTGGAGAGAAATCCCTGCTCTCAAGCAGTGCACACTTTAATTGGAGGAGACAACACATATGGGAGAGCCAACAGAAAGGCCATTGGTCCTAATGGATCAGTGGTGGACCAGATGACAAAACCGTATGGTATACCTTTCTAGGGCCCTTCAGGCACTGTGCTGGGGTCTGGGCAGCCAAATCAAGTGAGAAAATGGATCCTGGCACTCTTGTCATCATCATCCTTCCTCATTTCTCTGTCTCTCTCTCTCTTTGTCTCTGTCTCTCTCTGTCACACACACACACACACACACACACACACACCCCTCTTTCCTACCACAACGGAACTTTGGATTCTGTCCCTGCCCCTTTGTCTTTGTTATATGAGTTTCTACCCTATTTTGTCCCAAACCAGGACCCTAGTGATTTCCATATCATGCTGTTTACTCCTCCATTCCCCCTTTCCAGCTCTTCTTTATGTGGTAGGAATAATCACTAAACCTCCTTCTCAGGGTTATTTTAAAAATAAAATAAAATGATTTTTGTAAAGCTCTTTGCAAACCTCAAAATACTGTGTAAATGCTATCCACTATCCTCAACATCATCATTACGCACACACACACACACACACACACACACACACAGTGAGTTCCTTGACAGCAGGGACAGTCTTGTTTGTTTTCTGCATCCCCAATGTTTAGCACAGTTCCCAGCATGTTGTAACACTTAATAAATACTTTCTACCTTCTGTTCTTTCCTTTCTTCCTTCTTTCTTTTTCTTCCTTTCTTTCTCTCTTACTTTCTTTCTTTCTTTCTGTGCAATCCATCTATCCATCCACCCATCAATCCATCCATCCATCTTATCTCTCTGTCTGTCTGTGTCTACCTGCCTGCCTGCCTGTCTGTCCATCTGTCTGTCTGTCTATCTATCCATCTATCCCATCTCTCCATCTATCTATCTATCTATCTACCTATCTATCTATCCATCTATCCATCCATCTCTCCATCTATCTATCCATCTATCCATCTATCCATCCATCTATCCATATGTCTTTCTATCCATCAACTATCCATGAAGAATGTAAGAACTGACATCTCTAAGACAAAGGGTTGGACTACATGGCTTCTCAAGTCCCTATCAGCTTTGGAAATGGGATCCTCTGACCCTTTTCCACCCTCAAAAACTTGCAGAATACTTTATATGCATGATCTAAGCCAAGTTTTATGACAGCCCTGGCAAGGTGATACTCTAGGCCTCTGGTGGATCATTGATGTGTGTTTTCCTTCTATATGCAACCCATACCACGTACATCGTAAGCTACCTGTGCCTCCCTGTACTGTTTATCTTTTGTCTATGTCCTTCTATAAATTCACCATAGGGTTCCTCTCTAATGTTCAGGGGGCCTTCCTAATGTTCTCATGACACAACAAGGACACCAATGAATCATATGAGCTATCTGTCAGTCATCCCTTGTTTGTGTCCCATGACAGACTGGCCCATCTGCTTTTCCACTCATCTATTATATTGAATGGCATCTATTTCTCCACTTCTTCTTGATCATTTCATAGGAGAAGAAACTGCAGCTGTGTAATTTGTCCATCTGTCTGTCTGTCTATCTATCCATCTATCCCATCTCTCCATCTATCTATTTATCTGTCTATCTATCTGTCTATCTATCTATCTATCTATCTATCTATCTATCTATCTATCTATCTATCTATCTATCCATCTATCCATCTATCCATCTATCCATCCATCTCTCCATCTATCTATCCATCTATCCATCTATCCATCCATCTAGCCATATGTCTTTCTAGCCACCTAGCTAGCAAAGGTCAAAGGTGGGATTCAAACTGAGATCTTCCTGATGCTAAATCTAGCACCCTCGCCGTGACGCCATGCAAGACTTGTAAGTGATAAAGCGTGCACAGCACGGAGTGCTGCAAAGAGCACAGGACTTAGGCCAAGACTTGCATTTGAATCTCAGCTATGAAGCTTAAGTCCTGTGAGCCTTCGTTTCTTTATCCATTAAATGGAAATCATGGCACTTGCATTCCCTACTGCCCATCTTTGTTCTAAGGTTCATATCATTTAATGCACTTAAAGTGTTTTGTAAAAGTTAAAGCATTGTATACATGTCAGCTGCCATTATTATCAAGAGACATAATATGCATAACACGTTTTATAAGCTTTAACTGCTATACAACTGGAGGAGAGGCAGAATGGTCTAGTGGATAGAAAGTCAGCCTTGTGGTTGAAAGTGTCAATACTCAATGAACACTTATGAAGTATCTACAATGTGCCAAGCACTGTGCTAAGTGCTGGGGAGAGAAATAGAAATACAAAGAAAGACAGGTCTTGCCCTCAAGGAGCTTACAATCTAATCAAGAAAGAAAACTCACAAAACGAAGCTGAAAGGTTAGGGGGCTGAAAGGTCAGGAAAGGGGGCAGAACACACCAGGACCAAGGGATCCCAGAGAAGTCCAAAAACAGTGCAGCTGGTTGAAGGAGGAAGAAGATTATGCTGCCTTCCTCCTTAAATAGAAACTCTAAACCCCATGGGCCTACTCGCCAGACAGAGGAGTGGAGGGGACTGATGAGATGAGAATATTGTTGTGCTTGGTTCTCTTGGCGAAGATACTGAAGAGGTTTGCCATTTCTTTCTCCAGCTCATTTTAGAGATGAAGAAACTGAGGGAAACAGGGTTAAATGACTTGTCCAGGGTCACACAGCTAATAAGTGTCTGAGGACAGATTTGAGGTCAGGAAAAGTTTTCCTGACTCCAGGCCTAATGCTCTATCTCACTGCACCACTTAGCTGCCCCTGAGATGAGAGTGCCAAGGCTGATTAAATCTTGCCAGATAATGAGATTTCCCAGAAATAAGTTTCCTGAGGAAGGAGCACATGATGGAAAAACTCAAAGAAGTCCTGAATTCAAGTCCTGCTCCTTTTGGCTATGTGAACCTGACCAAGTGATTTAACCTCTCAGTGCCCCAAAAGAAGGAAGGAAGGAAGGAAGGAAGGAAGGAAGGAAGGAAGGAAGGAAGGAAGGAAGGAAGGAAGGAAGGAAGGAAAGGGAAGTTGAATGAGAAAAATGAATGAAAAACCATTTATCGAGCATTTACCATGTGCAAAGCACTGTGCATAGTGCTAGCAACACAAATACAAAATACAAGACTCTCCCTGTCCTCAAGGAGCTTATGTTCTAATAGAGGAAGACATATGTAGGGGAGAGGTAGCAAAGGAAGAGTGTTTTAGTCAGGGAAATCACAGAAATAGGGATTGTAATCATAGGGCAGTATGCAATTTCCAGTAGCAATTGCCAAGTTGTTGGGGGGGGGGTTTGGGAGAGGGGAGGATTGAGGCAATTGTTGTTAAGTGACTTTCCCAGGCTCACACACCTAGTAAATATCTGATCTGGATTTGAACTCAGGTCCTCCTGACTCCAAGGCTCTATCCACCACACCACCTAGCTGCCCCTGTAAATGTCAAGTCTTGTCAATTCTACCTGCACCACCTTCTTCCCATCATCCCCTTCTTTCAATTCATATAACCACCTATCTTATTTAAGCCCTTATCACCTCCCTCCTAGACTTCAGAATATGATAGTATTGATTTGATTACCATTCCCAGAGAATCATGAAGGAAGATATAAGGGGGAGGATTTTAGGGTAAGCACTCAATGCCAGAGCAGATAGCAAGATGGCTGTTCTCAGGTATGCCCTTTTCTATCCTGGGGGATTCTGGGAGGCAATGTGCTCCTGTGGGAAAAGCTCTGGCTTTGGAGTCAAAGGACTTAGGTTCAAATCCTACCTTTGATGCTCACTACCTGTGTGAGCTTCAGCAAGGCACAACTTCATGAAGCCAAAGTGTCTTCAGAATGAAGGATTTGAACTAGGTGACCTCTGAGTTAGTATCCTACCTTATTTGTGTCAGTTTCCTCATCTAGATGTTCTCTCTAATTCTCCTTCTACATCTACATCAATGATCTACGTATGAGTCACCTAGCAGAGGCTTACCATCTCAAAATCCATGGTTTCAGTTTATTCCCTGCATTTCACACACACACACACACACACACACACACACACACACACACACACACACACACACATATACTAGTCTCCAACAAAGGAGAACATGACCAAAACAGCTGATTAACTGAGCTCCTGTGTTGCAATTCAACAACCCTGCAAGGAGAAGATTTAACAAGGTGTCATTGACAGTGATGCTATCTCAGTGTTTGCCAGAACTGAACTGTGAAGTTAATTTGAGTGGAATGGTGGTTGGGTCCCTGAGCAGGCACAGGCGGGCCTGATTTACTGTCCAATGACTTTCCAGACCATTGGTGAGTTCCCAATTTACAAGCAGCCCTTCCTCCTCACTGAGTTTGTAAAGCTGTCCTCCCTGTGGCCACAGGAAACAAGATCAATGTTTATATGGCTGAGAACCCAAAGACCCACGGCTGCCTTGCAAGGAGTGGGAGCCATTATCTGAACCTTAAACTGACTGCATCCAAACACACACAAAGAAACCAGAGGGATAGGTGCTCTCACGGGCACCAAGAGAAATGTATCAGGAAATGGAAAAGAGGCTGAGGCTATGGAACTCCTAATATAAAGTTAGCCAAACACTGCCAGGGGAAATTGGCATCACCAAGATGAAAGACTTTGGAAGGGTACTTAAAATCCCCAAAGAAGTAATGACAGAACTCTTGGTTGTTCTGTCCTGTTATTCCCCACTGCAGCTCTTCCATCAAATACAGACCTGAGCTTGACCCTGTTTGCTTCCATGGGGAAGCCTTGGTCATATTCTGTAAGCTAGATTTTCAAAAAGGACTGAAGCAGTACTCTTGGTCAGAATTACAGAATTCCTCACATCTTCCCTCTCCCTCACCCCCACAGCCATTCTATTGTCAAGTTTCGTCTAGTCTACCTACACAACATCTCTCCCATCATCCCCTTCTCTCCACCGCCCCAGTTTAGGCCCTCATCACTCCCCCTGAGATTACCATGATAACCTCCTAATTGGTCTGTCTGTCTCTGGACTCTCCCCACTTCAATCTATCATCCACACAGCTGCAAAATTGATATTCAGAAAGCACAGGTCTGACGGTTTCACTCTTCTAATTAAAAAGTTTCAGTGGCTCCCTGTAGATAAGTGGGGGATGGTTTAAAAAGGGGAAAGTCTTGAGGCAGAGAAAGCAAATAGGAGACTATTGAAATAGACCAAGTGAGAAGTGAAGAGGACTTGAACTAAGGAAATTAAGTGACCATGTGAGTGGAGAACAAGGGAATGTGTGGGAGGGGGGTGTTGTAGTTATAGAAATGACAAGATCTGGCAACTAATTGGACCATAGGACCATAGATTTACAGGTCCAATTAGAGGGTTGTTAAAGAATGAGTCCAACCCCCTCATTTTGCAGATGAGGAAAGTAGGGTCCAAAGAATTTGATACCCAGGGTCATCATCAATAAGCAGTGGAGGCAGGATTTGAACCCAGGTCTTACTGACTCGAAGACCAGTTCTCTATCTGTTACATTCTTCTGTGGGATGAGGGAGAGTGAGGTATCAAGGATGATTCCAAGATTATCAACACAGCACCTGGGAACGATGATGCATTTAATATAACAGAAATGATTAGGGGACTCCCTGTCCAATTTGATTAGACCTTTTATCATGTAGGATTTTGCAGCAAATGGAGGAATTCTGAATGCTGTGAATAAGTTCACTTGCCTTGGCAGAATATTTTCCACGCATAGATGATGAGGTTGATGCATTCATTGCCAGAACTAGCTCAATGTACAGGAGGCTCTGAAGGAAAGTGTGGGAGAGAAGAGGTATTTGGCTGCCTACCAAACTGAAAGTCTACAAAGCCATTGCGCTAATGTCATTGTTGTATGCCCCTGAAACCTGGACAGTCTACCAGTGCCATGCCAGGAAACTGAATCGCTTCCATTTGAATCGTCTAGATCACCTGGCAGGATAAGGTACTGGACACTGAGGTCCTTTCTCAAGTTGAACTGCCAAGCATTTAAACTCACTGTAGGCAGAACAACTCCAATGGGCTGGCCATGTTGTTCAAATGTCAAACGTTTGCTTGTCTAAAAGACTATTTCATGGAGAACTTACAAAGGGCAAGCACTCACACGGGGTCAGAAGAAGTGATACAAGGACACTCTCAAGGTCTCTCTGAAGAACTTTGGAATTGACTGCATGACATGGGAGACACTGGCACAGGACCATTCAGCATGATGTGCCCACATCAAAGGCGCTGAGCTCTATGAGCAAAGCAGAATTGCAAGCTTTCAAAAGAAACATAAGATGCACAAATTTAGAACTATCTCCACTCCAAATGTTCATATGGACTGCTTGTGCCCAACATGTGGTAGAGCCTTCTGAGCTCATATTTGTCTGATCAACCACAATCAGACACACTGTACCTTGACTCCAACATAGTGATGTCGTTAGGTCTTCTTTGAGAATGAAGTTCAACCACAATGAATGCAGGATTAATGGCTTGCTTCCCAGTCGACATTCACCTTCAACACAATTTCATCCAGCTCATGGGAAGCGGTCCCTTCATTCAAAGACCCTTGACCTGTAATCTCATTCAGCTGGTTAGAGGACTCATCAGAGTGATATTAGGTTCTCCTGGTCACCCCTCATCCCTATGAAAAGCATTATGCTAAGCGCCCAAGGTACCAGCATGAGGATTTGAATGCAGGTCTCCCCCAACTGAAAATCCTACCCATGTACTACACCATATAATTCAGAGACCAAGGGGACTTTGTCCAGGGTCATACAGGTCAGAAATAGCAGAGGCACTATGAAAAGCCTGAGCTCAGAAGAAGTAGTGGCAATATTTAAAGCATGAGCCTTCTGACTCCCAATGCAGAGATCAGTGGGACTGTGGAAATCTAAAGAGGCTTTAGGGTGTGGACCAGGCTGGTGATAGGTAGGATTGAGGGGAGCAGATCCAACAAGGCCCATTTGGGGCATCTGTTCCATGCTTTCCTGGGAAGCAGCTCTTGGCCTCCTTTAGGTCTGCAGCTATTTAAAGCCAATGACTGAAAAATTAAATGTTGGCGGCAGCAATAAATTCTGCACATTTTAACTCCACTCTCTGAACATGGATTTCACTAATTGCCCAATAAGCCTGGAGAGCTTTCAATGAAATCAAAGCTCAGTCACTTTCCTGCCACAATGATCCACTCTACCTCAAACCTCCTTCTAACCCCGGCCAGGAGAAAAGAAGGAAAGGAAGGAAGGAAGGAAGGAAGGAAGGAAGGAAGGAAGGAGGAAGAAGGAAGGAAGGAAGGAAGGAAGAGGAAGGAAGGGAAGGAGGGAAGGAGGGAAGGAGGGAAGGAGGGAAGGAGGGAAGGAGGGAAGGAGGGAAGGAGGGAAGGAGGAAGGAGGGAAGGAGGAAGGAAGGAAGGAAGGAAGGAAGGAAGGAAGGAAGGAAGGAAGGAAGGAAGGAAGGAAGGAAGGAAGGAAGGAAGGAAGGAAGGAAGGAAGGAAAGTAGCTGTAAACAGGAAGGAAGGAAGCCCTCCTTTGAAAAGCAGTTTCAAAGACAAAATAATCAATGCTGAAAGGAACAGACCTTTTTATTTGGAATGCTTAAGGAAAGATTATGCAGGCTTAATAGTAGACACCCAAAAAGCTAGAGCTAGATATTACCTTAGAGGTTATTAGCTCAACTTCTTCAAATTACAAAGGAGAAAATTGAGTCCCATAATGAGGAAAGGATTTTCTCAAGACCATAAAAATGATATAGATGGTAAGACAGAGACACTGAGGAAAGGGTACTGAAGTACTCCAATGGCCTTCATCACACCACTCACACTGTGGCCATGACAGATACCTCCAGACCAGGGCATCCCACAAACCCCCCCTCCCATAGCGGAACTGAGAATGACACCTCAGAAGAGAAACAAGGGAGAGGCAAGGAAGGGCTACAACCAGGGATGTAGCTGGAGAGAACTAATCGCTCTGGTCTTCAGGGTGGGGCAAGAAATGAGAGTCTATAATGATTTTGTGAGAATCTGCTCTTAGAACTAGGGAAAGAGTTACAAGGAGCTCTCATAGAGACTCTGTGGTCCAGAATTTAGGGTAGAGCAGTCAGTTCAGAGGAAATCATTGTCCTGGATCAGAAAAGTTTGGGTGTTTAATGGTGGGGGATGGGCTGAAGGAAACTTCTTGGGCAAATTTGATTGATTTCCTACTCCTGAGGTCACAGGCAAGGGGACAATAATCTGCTGGAAGATATGATTTTTCTGAGCAATAAGTGAAATATTACAGATACTGGGGTGGAGGGTAGGTGGGGAGAAAGGACAAGACATAAAAGAAAGGGTACCAAGTTGGAGGAGGGGGCATGTCTAGGGATTAGTTAGTATAAGATGAGAAAACGAACCTCTGTTCCTCCTTTGAAGAGGTTGGAGGGGGATATGGGTATGGAAAGTATATCTAAATATATATGTATGTATATCATATATATTTATGTATACACATATGTATATACATTGTCAGACAGTTGCTGAATTGGGTAGTCGTTGAACTACTTTTTATTTCTTTTTTTATATTTTGTTACAAGGAATGACTCAATGGGTAGGGAAAGAGGAGATTATATTCAAGAATGAAAGTGAAGTAAAAACAAAGGATTTTTTTAAGAAAAAGAACTAGGTTGGAAAAAACCAGAGGCTTGTCTAAGCTGCAATTCTCCTATTGATCTCACTCCATTGAAATTGCCTGTCACAGTCCACAAGGGGCTTCAGTCTTCTCTGATCAGACCACATCTGCAGGCTGATTTTCAGCTCTAAGAGGCAGGTTTTAGGAAGGACATTGATATGCTAAAGAGGGCAATCAGAATGATGAGGGGTCTGGAGACCATATCATCCAAGGATCAGTAGAAGAAGCTGGACTTAGAAGGCTGAGGGTGCACAGGAGGATATGACAGCTGTCTTCACTGTCTTCGCTGTCAGAAGAAAAATGGATTCAGTTTTTCTTCTTTGCCCAAGAGGGTTAAGTTAGGAGCAGAAAGGTGAAGGGTACAAAGAGGCCAGTCCAGACACGATATCAGAAGAAACATCCCAACAGTTAGATCTGTTCAGAAGTGAGGTGGGATGACTTGGGAGGCAGCTTCCTCCGCACTGGAGACTTTCAGGGAGAGAGGTTGGTTGGCCACTTCTCAGGGGTAGCAAGAGAGGGAAATCCTCATTCTCCCTCACCTCCCTGAAGCCTTTGATACTGTTGACTACTCTCTCCTTCTTAATACTTCTCTGTTGGCTTTTGGGACACCACTCTCTTTTGGTTCTCATCCTATGTATCTGACTACTTCTACTCTCTCTCCTTTGTTGATCCTTTCTAGATCATATCCTCTAACTGTAGGTGTCCATCAGCATTCTGTCCTGGTCCCTCTTCTCATCAGCTCCCATAGATTTAATCATCATGCCTATGCTGATGATTCTCAAATCTACCAATCCTGCCCCAATCTCACTTCTGACCTCCAACCTCTCACCTCCAACAGCCTTTCAGACATCTCAAATTGGTTGTCCAGTAGACATCTTAAACAAAAAAAAAATGCTCTGTTTGGCATTTAAAGTATTTCATAATCAGCCCCCTCCTATCTTTCCAGTCTTCTTAAACCTTAACTCCCCAGCTTGTACATCCAGTGTCATTGGCCTCCTCATTGCTTATGGGAAAAGATTAATTCTGTTTCAGCCATGCTAAGTCTTCTCAAATTGGCTCTTCCTAAGGTTACCTGGGGAGTCAAAAAAAAAAAAAAGCCCTGTGAGCTTTGCAGATATTTCTAATGCTCCATCAAGGAAAAGTTTTCTTTATTGTCAAATCGCCCCATCCTTTACTCCTATGCCCTTGCTGAGAATAACTTTTGCACCACAATAAAAACATAAGCAAATACAGTCATTTGAAAGCCATCGCCAATATGAATAGAATCTAGTCTCTATTATTGGGTTCATTGATTCCAGGACTTTAGAAAAATAGCAATTCATTCTGCTTGTTCCTCCCATTCTCAAGTCAGATGACTTCTGCCTACATCTCCAATTTGAATAGCAGTTCAGCCTTTGGGCTTATTCCTTTGGAAGAAGCATCCCAGAAATGAGTCAGGGTTCTATTATTGCCAATAATCTCCCTTTCTCACTTTCTCATGAATTCTTAGCAAAAGGAAAAGGTTAAAGTATTAACTTCACCACCGTGAACACAGACCATTTCAAAAAACCACTCTCTGCTTCTCTGAAGGTAGAGAATGATTAATTCCTAACCTCAGCAAGCCCCAGCACTGGCTCAATGGAGTTGGATCAGTTCCAGGTGGGAAGAGCTCCTTTTCATTCTCTTGTTCCTTCTTTGGACCTTTGCCATTGTTTGGACTTCAATCAGATCTTCGGAAACCTGCTTCTCAACTATACATCAAAAACCCAAGGGCCAATGGTTGCTTAAGGGGGCGCATTCAGGCTTGCAGACTTTAGGAATATATGAATATTCCCTCACAATGGAATATGGGAACTTAAGTAAACATCGTCCGGTAGGAAACTCTCCAGAGGAGACCTCAACCCAGGTGGACCATTATTGTTCCAATGTTGGAGTAAGTATTAAACAAAGGAGGACCTGTTCTCACCTTTGATCCACGATAGTTGTACAAACTTGACTTCTTTTTTTTTAAGGTTTATTTTTTGTATTTAATTTTATTTATTTTTGTTACATTTCAAGTTTTGAACTATCTCTCTCCCTCCTCAACCTACACAAGAGAAGGCCACCACTTAACACAGATATAGATATATAGATATAGATATATAGAGACACAGATATAGATAGATATAGATATAGATATAGATATAGATATAGATATAGATATAGATATAGATATAGATATAGATATAGATATATGGATGGATGGATATGGATATGGATATATATGGATGGAGATGGAGATGGAGATGGATATATATACATATATATATATATACATATATATATATATACATATATATATATATATATATATATAGAGAGAGAGAGAGAGAGAGAGAGAGAGAGAGAGATGTAAAACCATACTATGCATTCTTCTATTCATCAGTTCTTTCTCTGGAAGTGGATAACAACTTCCTTCATAGTTTCTTTATAGTTGATTTGAGTATTTACAGTACTCAGAATAGCCAGGTCATTCACAGGTATTCTTCTAACAATACTGCTGTTACGGTATACAACATTTTCTTGGTTCTGTTCATTTCATGTAAGTCTTTCCATGTTTTTCTAAAATCCACAAGTTTATCATTTCTCATAGCATAATAGTGTTCCATTATAATTATGTACCATACCTTGTTTAGCCAATGCCCAACTGATAGGCATCCCCTCCATTTCTAGTTCTTTGCTACCACAAGTCATGTGACTTCTTAGTGTCCCCTGGCCACTACCTAATATAGGAGCTCTTAACCTTCTCTGGGTCATGGACCGCTTCAACAATCTAGTAGAGTCATGACCCTCTTCTCAGAATAATATTTTCAACTGTAAAATAAATATATAGGATTACAAAGGAAACAAATTCTATTAAAAACAGTTATCAAATATTTTTTAAAAACAAGTTTACAGACTCCATTTAGCCTAGCATTTAGCACAATGCCTAGTACATAGCAGGTTCTTAATAAATGATTTTTAACTTATTGATTGACTGTCTAAGCCTATAAATGATCTTATTAATAACAGAGGATAGGGTCCCACCTTTGGCCCATAGTGGCTGTGTAACCCTGGGCAAGTTACTTAACCTCAGTGCCATCCAGGCAACTCCTAAGGCTATAAATTACACAGGATGTACTGGTATGTGCTGGTAGAAGAAGTTTCCTAAAGTACCAATAAAAGTACAGCCCCCCCCACCCCCGCCATGATACTAATGTACAAGACACCATGAAAGGTTCTGGAAATACAAAGACAAAAAAATACATAATTTCCTGCCCTCAAGTTGTCCAGGCCCAGAACTCTATCCACTGCACCACCTAGCTTCCTAGAGTTAAGAATACCTGAGTTCAAATCCAGTCCCAGACACTTACTAGCTGTGTGACCCTGGGCAAATCACTTAGCTCTGTTTCCCTCAGTTTCCTCATCTATAAAACGAGCTGGAGAAGGAAATGGCAAATCACCTCAGTATCTCTGCCAAGAAAACCCCAAACAATGTCACCAAGAGTCAGACGTGACTGAAACAACTCAACAATATCCTGATTTCAGGCCCAACACTGTGCCACCTAGCTGCCCTAACGGCCCAGAACAGATATCATTACAGCTTGTTGGGAAGTAGATAAAGCACTGGGCCTGGAGTCAGGAAAACCCTGAGTTCAAACCTGGCCTCATACACTTCCTAGAAGTAAATACCTCTGGTAATTTTATATTATTCCCTATCTGTGTGACCATAGATAAATCAATTAACCACAAGTTGCCTCAGTTTCCTCAACTGTAAAACAGAAATGAAAATAATAGCATTGAGGTAATATTTTTAAAAACTTCTTGTCCTAGTACCTGGCACACAGATACAAATGTGCATTCCCTTCATGTACCCCAGCCTATAAGCACTCACTCCACAGCCACTCTGCAGAGCAATGACCTTATTAGATTTGGGACACCTGGTGAATCTCCAATCAATTAAGCCAACAGAAGGTGGACGGTTGAAATCCAAGCTGAGCACCAGAAGAACAAAATGGACCTGAAAGGAGCATGGGTGTATGGCTGCACCCTTTCCACTGGAACCTGATGAGAATGGATGTTGGAATCCTGCCCCTGGCCTCCCCTTGAGCAGAAAGCAGGAGTGAATTGTTCACCCTTCTCCTTGGGCTAAGTGTGGAGAGCTGGGCCAGGGCCCTATCTGTGATCACCCTGGTCATGCTTTTCTGCTGAGGCAGGACTTTTGCTTGATGCTTGGCTCTTTTGAGCCCATGGGCAAACAGAACATTTCTGGATTCTAATTAGAACTAAGTTATTCCTCTGTAACCTCTATGCCAGGTACATCTCTAATAGTTTAGTGGCAGGCTGCTGAGGATGTGGGCTTTAATAAGCAAGAAAAGATATAGAGACCAGAGCCATGATTTCACTGACAAAGGGAACTCTCAGTGGAGCAAACTAGCCACAAATATCCATCAGCACCTTCTCTAAGAGCTGCTTAATGCACAGAGAAGTAAACCAAATTGTCTAGGGTCGCAGAGGGGGTATTTATCAGAGGCAGACTTTGAACCCAAGTCTTTGTGGCTTGAAGGCCAGCTCTTTACCAATTCTGCCTCTCATGAAAGACTATAGAAATTCTGCATAATCTCTGCCTGCTTGCCAAATGGTGCCTCAAGAAGGAAAGTTTATCATATTTTAAAAATTAAATTTTGATCTGCATTCTCTGTCTTCTACCTCCTTCCTCTTGCTCAGCTAAGAAAGTAAGAAAAACAAAACTCCTATTACAAATATATATAGTCAAAGCAAAATGAATTCCTGCATTGGCTAGATTAATTCGTATATCATATAGATATATGAAATGTACATTACATGTGTATATACATATCTACACATACATACACACACGCATATGTATATACATGCATGCATGTGTATGTGTGTATATGTGCATGAGTATATTATATATATATATATATTAAATAGATATATTTATTCCTTTATACATTATATATGGTATTTTACTTGTGTGTTAATATATACATAGATATATTTATATGCATTCACATATGTGTGTATTTACAGGCATATGTGTGTTTTTGTATATACATATATGTGCATATGTGTGCGTGCATGTGCATGTATGCATATGTGTATATATGTATGTGTATTGTATATATATGTGTGTGCATGTGTGTATATGTGTGCATGTATGTGTGTGTGCATGTATGTATATGTGTGTATGTGTATATGTATGTGTATGCATGTGTGTATGTGTATATAATTAGGTTCTTTGAGTCCTTTACCTCTCTATTGGAGGTGGTCAGCATATTTCATCTTGAGATTCCTGGAATTATGGTTGGTCGACTATATCAGATTTGTTCTTAGTCTCATGTTTCCATCATTTCATAAAATTAGGAAGCTTAGAAATCATTTTTTCCAACACCTCCATTTTTGAAAATTAAATTTTATTTTTTCAATTAATAAATATCCCACTTCTAAAGAAAAATTAAAAAAAGCCAAGCCCATATAACACTTTATGAACTGATGCAGAGTGAAGTGAGCAGATAACTTACACTGTAATGCTAATATTATTAAAAAAAACTATTTTTAAAAGACTTAAGAACTCTGATTAACAAAATGATTGACAAGGATTCCAGGGAACTGATGAAGAAGAACACTGTGTACCTCCTGGCAGAGAGGTGACGGACTAATATGCAGAAAAAGAAATTCAGTTTTGGAAGTGATTGAAGAGGGAATATTACGAGTGATTCTACTGGTGTTTCTTCCTTTCTTCTTTCTTTCCTTCCTTTCTGCCTTTCTTACTTCTCTTTCTCCTTTTTTTTCTATACATGGAGAAATGTCACAGAAAAAAAAGGAATGACTGATAACTGAAAACATTAAAATAATAAATTTTTAATGGACATATGTTGAAGCAAAACAATTTCTTACATTGGTCAAGTCCATTATTTCTGTCTCTCTCTGTTTGCTATGTCTCTGCTTTTACTCTGTCACTCTCAGTCTCTCCTTGTCTCTGTTTCTTTTTCTCTCTGTCCCTGTTTCCCCTACCTCTGTCTCTTCCTTCCTCTCTCTTCTCCTTTATCTTCTTTCTCTATCTCTGTAACTCTGCCTCTCTTTGTTTAACTCTCTGTCTCTCCCTTCCCTTTTCTCCCTCTGTCTCTCTCTGTCTCTCTCTGTGTCTCTGTCTCTGTCTCTCTGTCTGTGTCTCTGTGTCTCTGTCTCAAGAAAACTGTCCTAATATCCTAGAACCAGAGGGTAAAATAGAAATTCAAACAATCCATCAATCACCACCTAAAGGAAATCTCAAAATGAAAATTCCCAGGAATATTATAGCCAAATTCTAGAGCTCCCAGGTCAGAAAGAAAATACTTCAAACAGTCAGAAAGAAACCATTTAAATACCAAGGAGACACCATCAGAATCACACAAGATTTAACAGCACCACATTATAGGAGTGAAGGGCTGGGTATGATATTCTGGAAGGTGAAAAAACTGGGATTACAACCAAAAATAAGATACCAAGCAAAGCTCAGCATAATTCTTCAAGGGTGAAAAATTAGATATTTAATGAAATGGAGCACTTTCAAGTGTTCCTGATGAAAAGACCAGAACTTAATTTTTAAAAAATTACTTTCAAATGCAAAACTCAAGAGAAGCATAAAAAGGTAACACGAAAGAGAAAGGTTAAACTGTTTACTTTTCCATATGGGAAGATGATACATGTATCTTCTAAGTACTTTATCATTATTAGACAGTTAGGAGGATCCTACATAGAAAAGGGGTGTGGGAATGCGCAGACTATATTGGAATGATGGGAAAATCAGAATAGGAGAGCAAGAATGGGGGAAATTAATTGACATAAAAAGGTGTGAAAGTAAAAGCTTTTGCAATGGAGGGGTGGGCGATACCTGAACCTCGCTCTCACATCTAAATTCTTTTAAAGAAAGAAAGAAAAAAAAAAATATATATATATATATATACACACATATTTAATTGGCAATAGAAATCTCCTCGTACCCAAGTACGAGGAGAAGGAGATAAGAAAAGGATAGGGTGATAAAAGAGAGAGCAAATAGAATAAGGCAATGATCAGAAGCAGAAAAGATTTTAGAGGAGAGATGGGATAAAAAGAGAGAGAAGGATAAAAAAGAGAATAGGATAGAGAGAAATGTACAGTTAGTAATAATAACTGTAAATGTGTATGGGATGAGCTCACCCATAAAACAGAAGCAGACAGCCAAATGAATTAGAAAACAGAATCCAACAACATGTCATTTATGAGAAACAGAGAGACACACAGTTAAAATAAGAGGCTGGAACAGAATCTATTATGCTTCAGCAGAAGCAAAAAAGGCAGGGATGGAAATCACAATTGCAGACAAAGCAAAAGCAAAATATAGACCTAATTAAAAGAGATGAAAAGGGAAACTACATCTTGCTAAAAAAAAAAGAACCATGGACTATGAAGTAATATGAAGTAATATCAATACTAAACATATATGCACCAAATGGCATAGCATCCAGATTCTCAAAGGAAAAGTTAAATGAAGTACAGGAAAAAAAAAAGACAACAAAACAATATTACAGGGGACCTCAACTTTCCCCTCTCAAAGATAGATAAATCTAATTGTAAAATAAGTAAGAAAAAAGTCAAGGAGATGAATATAATCTTAGAAAAGTTAGATCAGATACACCTCTTCAGAAAACTGAATGGATATAGAAAGGAGTATACCTTTTCTCAGCTGTCCATGGCACCTGCACAAAAAATGACCATGTATTAGTGCATAAAAACCTCACAACTAAATGCAGAAAAGTAAAAATATTAAAAGAACCCTTTTCAGATCATAATGCAATAAAAATTACATTTAATAAAGGACTATAAAGGTATTTATTGAAAGTTACTTGGACATTAAATAATCTAATCCTAAAGAATGAGTGGGTAAAAGAACAAATTATAGAAACAGTCAATGGTTTCATTAAAGAGAATAACAACAATGAGATGACATTCCAAAATTTGTGGGATGCAGTGGAGAGATTTTATATCTCTGAATGCATACATCAATAAAAGAGAGAAAGAATGGATCAATGAATTGAGCATGCAACCAAAAAAAATAGAAAAACAGCAAATTTAAAATCCTCAATTAAACACTAAAATAAAAATCCTGAAAACCAAAAAAAAAAGATATTAATAAAAAAAACTTAAGGAAAACTACTCAGCTAATAAATAAAACTAGGAACTGATGGGGGGGATAATAAAATAGATAAATCATCAATTAATTTGATTTTTAAAAAGAAGAAAACCAAATTACTAGTATCAAAAAATGAAAAAGGTGAATATACCTACAATGAAGATAAAATTAAAGTGATTATTGGGAGTGATTTTGCTTATTTACATACCAGTAAAACTGACAGTCTAAGTGAAATCAATATTCATAAAAATAAACTTTTTAAATTAACAGTAGAGGAAATAAAATATTTAAATAACCCTATCTTAGGCAAAGAAATTAAACAAACCATCAATAAGATCCCTAAGAAAAAATCACCAGGACCACAGAGATTTATAAGTGAATTCTATAAAAAAATTTAGGGAACAATTAATCCCAATACTATATATAGTACTTGAAAAAAAAATACACAAAGGAGTTCTACCAAATTCCTTTTCTGATACAAATATGGTTTTGATACTTAAACCAAGTAGAGCAAAAACAGAAAAAGGAAACTATATACCAATTTCCTTAATGAAAATCAATGCAAAAAGTTTAAATAAAATACTAGCAATAATATTACAGCAATATATCACAAAGAACATACAGTATGACTGTGTAGGAATTATGCCAAGAATGCAAGGTTGATCCAATACCCAAAAAAATTATCAGCATGATTGATCATATCATTACCACAAACAACAAAAATCATGTGATTATCTCAAAAGACACAGTAAAAAACCTGTGACAAAATACAACACTCATACTTAATAAAAACACTAGAAATCTAGGAATATTTAAATGGAGATTTTGCTAAAATGATAAGTAGTATCCATCTAAAACCAAGAGCAAGCATTATCTGTAATGGGTATAAACTTGAAGCTTTCCCAAGACATCCCAACGATGTCTATTAACACCCCCATTATTCAATATTGTACTAGAAATGCTAGCTATAACAATAAGACAAGAAAAAAATTGGAGGAATAAAAATAGGGAATAAGTAAGCAAATTTATTATTCTTTGCAGATGATATGACAGTATAGTAAAAGAACACTAGAAAAATCTACTAAAAAGCTATCTGAAACAATTACAACTTCAGGAAAGTTACAGGTTACAAACATAAGTCATAAGCGTTTCCAACAAAACCCGGCAGGAAGAGATAGAAAGAGAAATTCCACTTAAGATAACTGCAGCCAATATAAAATACTTGGGGCTCTACCTGACAAGACAAACCCAGGACCTATATGAACACAATTACAAAACACTTTTCATACAAATAGACAGACCTAAACAATTGGAGAAATGTTAATTGCTCATGGATAGACCAAGCCAATATAATAAACATGACAATTTTACCTAAGTTAATTTACTTACTCAGTGCCATACTAGTCAAACTATGAAATAATTATTTCATGTAGCTAGGGAAAAAATAGTAACAGAATTCATCTGGAAGAACAAAAGTTCAAGAATATAAAAAGAATCAATAAAAAAATGTTAAGGCAACTTAGCTGTTCCATATTTCCAACTATATCGTAAGGTGGTAATCATTGAAACTAGTACAAGTACCAGTACTGGCTAAGAAGAAGAGTGGTGGATCCATGGAATAGATTAGGTCCACAGTACCCAGTAGTAAATGACTATATTAATTTAGTGTTTGATAAACACAACGATCCAAGCTTTGGGGGTAAGAACTCAACATTTGACAAATATTGCTGGGAAAATTGGAAAGCAGTTTGGCAGAAAATAGGCATGGACCAACATCCCACACTGTACACCAACATAAGGTCAAATGGACAAATGATTTAGAGATAAAAGGTGATAAAAAAAAAAAATTAGGAAAGCACAGGGAAAAAATGTACCTGCCAGATTTCCCTGTCAGAGAGCTTATTGCTAAACAAGAAATAGAGAGGATTACAAGAAGTAAAATAGATCATTTTGATTACATGAAATTAAATTGTGGAAACAAAACTAATGCAGCCAAAATTAGAAAGGAAATGGGAAACATAGGGCAAGGGATGGGGGTATTTACAACAAGTTTCTCTGATAAAGACCTCATTTTTTAAACACATAGGGAACTGACCCAAATTTATAAAAATAGGAGCCATTCCCCAGTTAATAAATGGTCAAAGGTATGAACAGGCAGATTTCACAAGAAGAAATTCAAATTATCGATAGTCACATGAAAAAATGCTCTAAATCACAACTGATTAGAGTTAAGCAAATTTAAACAACCCTGTGATAGCACATTACACCTATTACCTATCAGGCTGTCTAACATGACAAAAGAAAATGACAAATGTTTGAGGAGATGTGGAAAAATCAGAACACTAATTCGAGTTGTGAACTAGTCCAACCATTCCGAAGAACAATTTGAAACTATTTTCAAATGGCTATAAAACTGTGCACACCCTTTGACATAGCAATATCATACAAGGTCTATATCCAAAAAGGATTAAAGAAAAGATAAAAAGAAAAGATAAAAACTTCCATTATAGTTATATTTTCTCAGTAAATATCCTCTCATCTTTTATCTTTTGTACCAAAAAAAAATTTATAGCAGCTTTTTTCATGGTTGCAAAAAATCGGAAATTGGGGCAGCTAGGTGGCGCAATGGATAGAGCACCGACCCTGAAGTCAGGAGGACCTGAGTTCAAATCCAGCTTCAGACCAAACACTTACTAGCTGTGTGACCCTGCGCAAGTCACTTAATCCCAATTGTCTTTAAAAAAAAGAATTGTAAATTGAGGGGATGCCCATCAATAAGGGAAAGCGCAAACAAATTACAGTATATGATTATGATGGGATATTATTGTACTATAAGAAACGATGAGAAGGATTGTTTCAGAAAAACCTGGGAAGACTTACATGAACATTTAAAGAATGAAGTGAGCAGAACCAGAACATTTTACATAGAAACAAAAATATTGTAAGGATGATTAACTGTGAAAGACTTAGTTACTCTGACCAAGAAAATGATCCAAGACAATTGCAAAGGACTTAGGATGAAAAATGCTATCCACCTCCAGAGAAAAAAATGATAAACTCCAAATGCAGATTGAAGCATATTTTCTTTATTTTCTTTGTTTTTGTTTTCTTTTGCAATATGGCTAATATAGAAATATGTTTTACATGACTTCAAATCATGATCAAAATCAAATTACTTACTTTCCCCTAGAAGAGGGGAAGGGTGGGATAGAAGGAGAGAATTTAGAGCTCAAAAATTTTTTAAATGATTGTTCAAAAAATTTACCCATAATTGGAAAATGTTTAGTGAAATTAAAATATTTTAAGTGACATGCTTGACACCTCCCAGAAGTGGATTGAGATGGAGATGCCATGTCCTTCAAAGAAGGGATTGACACTACCCATTGGCTATGCCACATTCAGAAGTGAACTTGGTGAGATGAATTTTTCTGGTAACTTGTTTAAGTTTGGATCCCCTCTCCCTAGGGACCAAAGTGGGAGAAATGAGAAGGCGCCCTGGTGTTGAGAGGGAATGTTTTTAAACTTCCATTATAGTTATATTTTCTCAGTAAATATCCTCTCATAAAAGCTAATTGATATTAACTGGTAAATTTATGTCGGGTCACTAATCTGTAGATCACTAAATGATATATGGAAGATACAAACTATAACTGGTATTGATAATTTTGAGAAGATATTAACTGGTAATTGCTATAGAGGTTTGAGCCAATGGAGCCAATCTGGAGGCTTGAGCCAATTACATTTAGAAGAATGACCTCCAAACCCTTGAAATTATCCCTAAAAGCCTGAGAAGATGGAGCCACCCTCCTCTGAGTAACCAACTTGCCAGTGTGAGTTATAAATTGAGACAAAGACCCTCAAACTTTATATGGCACTCTTTTTCTCTCTCTCTCTCTCTCTCTCTCTCTCTCTCTCTCTCTCTCTCTCTCTCTCTCTCTCTCTCTCCATATATAAATATATATACATACACATCTGTGTGTGTGTGTATATATACATATATATACACACACATATGTATGTATGCATATATGTATGCATATACACACACATATATACATATATAAATGTAATTAGTTTATGTGTTTTTACATATATTACTTCTTCCAGTAGAAAGTAAACTTTTTGAATATAGGAACTGATTCTTTGTTGTCTTTGTATTTGCAAAGACTAGCCCAGTACCTATCTCTGAATATAGCCCATAAAGACTCTGGGGAACTTTCTCCAAACTTCCATTCACAATGGTCAATTGGATCCCCAGAATCTGTCTAGCTAATGTCCGTCTCAGGGTTCTAGGGGTACCCCTGAGTGCTTGAGGTACAACCAACCCTATTCTGGGAATCCATCTTGCTAGTAGGAGTAGGAGTGAGACAAGGACCCCTAGAGTTTATGTGGCTACCCATGGGACTTCATCTGAAATAAACACTGGGTCTTTAACATTTGTGCAGACCCACTGAAGAGATATTCTACCCAAGATGGCTGTTACTGGGTTTCCTTATTTTTGGAATCCAATAGGAAAAAATGGTAATGTTTCTCTGTCTTATTTTAAGCTATAATTTCACAGTCATTTATTCCAATGTGCTCCCATTACAAGTCATTCCAGTCCCTTTTGAGGTGACTTGCATAGTTGAATGTTTAAATACTGATACCTGCTGTACTACTGAATCTTTTACAAGTATTGATATTCAGGCTAATAAGTGAGGTATGGATTTTGCATATCTAAAATGCTAGTGCCTAGATGATAAATGTTCATGATTTTTCTCCTGCTTTTAAATCAGGCCTTCTTAACCTGCTTCATGTCCTGGACACCTTAGGCAGTCTGGTGAAGTCTATGGACCCTTTCTCAGAATCATGTTTTTAAATGGATCAAATAAAATGAATAGGATTGCAAAACAAACTGACTATATTGAAATATAGTGATCAAAATATTGAAACAAGTTCATGAATCCCAGATTAAAAGCCCCTGTTTTCAATATAACTAAATTGTTTTTACACTTTGCATGCACACTTAAATAACATTTCAATGTCAGTTTAAAGGGCTTTCTCCACCCCACAGTAAGAGGACGAGAAATAGTCACAGAAAACCTATGCATGATCTGAATTGGGAGTAATGTATTTCCATTACAAATCCTCACCTTTCAAGAGAAGGGTCACCATATCCCCATGTGTGTCTCCTGCACGTTTTCAGGACTGGGTCCTTTTTGATCAATGTCCCATTTCACTCATCATATACCAGGTACTGTGCTAAGGACTAGGGATACAAATAAAAGCAAGCAAGGCAATCCCAACCCTCAAGGAGCTTACAGTCTAATGGGAAAGAAAGCACAAGTCAACAAGCATTTATTAAGCACCTACTATATGCAAGGCACTGTGATAAGCACTAGGATACAAAGAAAAGCAAAAAACAATACCCCCCCCAAGGATTTCACAGTCTTATGATGGAGACAACATGTAAACAACTATGTACGAATAAAGATAAATTGGAGAAAATCAAGAGAAGGAAAGAATTAACATTATGAGGGATCAAGAGAAGCTTCTTGGAGAGTGAGATTTTAGCTGGGACCTAAAAGAAGCCAATGAAGGGAAGCTTGAAAGACTGGGGGAGAAGGGAAGAGGATACAAGAAATGGAGCATGATGGGGCCTCAGGACAGAAATTTCTCTTGGATGGAGTGAAGAGGAGGAAGATAAGATACCTGGAAAATAAAGTTATGATTGAAGAGAAGCATGACTGGATCCCTTCCTGAAACATTCGTTCAAGAAAGCAGTCACCAATCACACTGCCTCTCTGAGTAGCATGCCAAGATTTGAATCCATATCCTATGGCTACAAGTCTACTACATTTTTCTCTAGGACACATGAACTTGGAAGTGGGGGAGAATTTCTAGTCATGACTTTTTCCTTCTGTATACATGAGTGTGGATTTTTAGCTGGAAAGGACCTAGAGAACATCTAATACAACACCCTCATCTTATGGATGAAGAGCTTGAGGACCCAAGGGATAAAGGGATTTGCTCAAGGTCAAGGATGTAGGAAGTAATCTAGGATTTGAACCCAGGTCCTATGATGTCAAATCTATTGTTCTTTTCATTCTACCACTCTGCCTGAGAACCAAGGGACATATTTCTCTGAAAAAAAAAATTCTTCCTGGATTAGACAGAGAGTATAAACAAAAAATCTATCTCATTGGCAACATAACCAACATCCTCTTAATCAGATAACTTTGGATTTTCAATTTCACTAAAAGGGGGAAGTGGCCAAGTTCAAGGGTATGACCAAGTTTTATTTGATTCCAGTCCTAACTCATGGATGTTATCAATAAATATGGCACCCATGGGATGACTTTGAACCAAATGAAAAACATTTTTCCTTGTCTTTCACTATTTTTATTTTTATCTCTTGAGCAATGAAGTATTCTGTAATCACTTCAAAAGGTTGTCACCATGGCCCAAGCATCAATCCATACACACACACACACACACACACACACACACACACACACACACACACACAGTGAACCAGCCTGGTTTTTTTAAATCCCTTGATGCTTCACAGGTAACTACATTCCCTTTGGCCAGACTGCCTGAAAAACTGCCTTTGGACATAGGAGGATGGATGAGAAAAATTGGGTTAGGAGTGGGAGATGTGGAAGAGACTACATGCCTTCACAGAAAGCACTGGATGGAGACATTTTATAAGTCTCTTTATGGAGTAAGATCTGACTCAATCCCAGAATCTCAAAACTAGAAGGGACCTCACAGGCCACTGAGTCCAACCTAGACTTTTTTTAAAAAATCTTCTCTTCATCACCCTTGAAAAGGAGTCATCAAGTCTCCACTTCAAGACCTCCAGGGAGGGGGTGGACCCATCACCTCCCTGGGAGTTCCTTTGGAAGGTGTAGTGTTTTGGAGTTGAAGGTAACAGTGAGTTACGGCTGTACTAGCTTCAGTTGTGTGATCTTGTGCAAGTCCCTTCCCCCCACCTTGGCTTCAGTTTCTCTATACATAAAAAGATGAAGCCAAACTAAATGCTCACTAAACTCCCTTCCAGCTGTGGCGTTCTATGATCCCATGATTCTACATCATTCTACTATATCCCCGGGACATAGTTCCAAATTGTTTTCTGGAATGGCTAAACTAACTTATAGACACTACCCCACATACACAATAATTTATTAGGGTGCTGATTTTGCCATAGCCCCTCCAACAATTGTCATTTTCCTTCTGTCATTAGTGCCAATCTGATCAAATGCAGTGCCTTTTTCTTCAAGAGAGACAGAGACAGAGAGACAAAAAAGTGAGATCACAGATAACAATACCTAATAATCACTAGCATTTTAAGGCTGCCAAAGAGCTTTACAAATAACATCTCTTTTTATCCTCACAACGACCCAGTGAAGTGGATATTATAATTAATCCCATTTTACAGACGACAAAATTGAAACAGACAAAAGTTAAGTGACTGGCCTACGGTCCCACAGCCAGTGAGTGTCTGAGGTACAGTTTGAATATGTCTTCCTAACGCCAGGTACAGTGTTTTATTATACTACCTAGGTGAAATGGTACTGAGTTGTCATACTAGAGCTTAATGACTGGTACATGTTTCATTTCAATTTCCAGATATGCTCATCTTATTCCAGGCCTCTGCTGGTAGAACATCACAAGTCAGGTATAACTTAAAAAATTAAATCAAAATTTAATTTTGAAAGCACCTTCTTTGAAGAACTTCAGTGAAAAATCTATTTTTAATGTTTTTAATTCTGAAGTTAACAAACACCAACTAAAATGAGCACTTCCTTATATGCGGTAGAAGAGAATAAGGATTGTACCTGAAACTATAGACTGCTGTTAGCTACATCTTGCTTTTCTTTTTTTGTACATAATGAATACAACATGTAACTTTTAAACCTGTCCTACTTGTCTGATTCCTTCTAGCCTTCCTTCTGTTCTTTTCTGTGCATTTTTAAATGCTTCAATGGCTCTCTTTTCTTTCTTTGCTTTTTCTATCTTTTTTTTTCTGTTTGGCAACCTTAGCCTTTATTCCTCACTCTCCCTTCCAAGTCCTTCACCACCCCATTGAAAAGAAAGAAAAATACAACCTTGGTAACAGAAATGTATAATCAAACAAAACACATTCCCACATTTGCCATGTCTGAAAATAGATCTTTCATTCCACAGCCTGAGGCTACTACCTCTCTCTCAGGAAGTGAGCACATACATATCAACAATCCTCTGGAGCTGTGCTGAGTCATTGCACTAATCACCATTCTTAAGTCTTTCCCAATTGCTTGATCTTTATGATGTTGTTATTATTGTATAATTTTTTCCAGGTTCTCTTCACTTTACTTTGCATCCGTTTATATAAATCTTCTCGGTTTCTCTGAAAGTAGGCCTTTTGTCATTTCTTACAGTGCAATAATATTCCATTACATTCATATATGATCATTTATTTAGCCATTCATTCCCCAATTGAGAGGCATCCTCTTAGTTTCCAGTTCTTTGTTTCAATAAAGAGAGCTGCTATAAATGTGGGTCCTTTTCTTCTTTCTTTGAGCTTGTAGGAGTATAGGCCTAGGAGTGGTATACGCAGTTTAATAACTTTGGGGATATAGTCCCATATTTCTTTCCAGAATGACTGGATCCATTCATAGCTTCCTGGACAGTACGTTAGTGTGTCAGCTTTCCCATAGCCCTCCAACAATTGTCATTTTCCCTCTTTATCATCAATATCAAACTGATTACTGAGAGATTGAACCTCAGCTTTGTTCTAACTTACATTTCTGTCTTTATTAATGATTTAAAACATTTTTCCACACACCTGCTTATACATGGAATTAAAAATCCCACAGCTGGTGCTTCTTTTGATTCAATCTAGTATTAAAAAACTTATTTTGTACCTACTATGTGCCAGGCACTGCTAGACACTGGAGATACACTGGCAGAAACAAAATAGTAACTGCCTCAAGAGCTTGTGTTCTATTTGGGGGGGGCATAATAACATACATACAGATTAGTCACAACCTCTCTGTGCCTCAGTTTCCTTAACTGTAAAATGAGGGGGTTGGACAAGATGATCTTCAGCTCTAAGCTCATGATCCCATGATCTTAAGAACACAATAACACACACTAAAATGAGCATGAAGTCATTTCAGAGAGAGGAGGAGAACACTAATGATCTCACTTACCCCTCAACTGCCTTCTAACTCTGGAAAAGACCTTTTCCCCCTTCCCTCCTCTGACCCTGCAGCCTTATCCTCTCATTGCTGAGTTCCTCTCAGTACCTCCACTTTGAGGAAGGATCCAGCTAGCCATCCTTCACCCTTGTTCTGACTCTACTTCTGATTCTGGGGCCTTTGAAAGCATCCCCCTCCCCATACAGGGACATCCCCCCTAACCTGAACCTTTGTAGCTCCTTTTTAGGAGTTGTCTTCTCCAATTAGAATGTAAGTTCCTTGGGAGAGGAACTGTCTTTCTTTTTGCTCATCCTAGTATTCTCAGCACTTAGCACAATGCCGAGCACATAGTAAGTGTTTAACAAATGCTTGTAGACTTGACTCCTTTGTGGACTACTAAGTGCCAGACACTTTACTAAGCACTGGGTGTATAAAGAAAAAAAAGCAATCCCTGCCCTCAAAGAGCTTACAATCGAAGCTAGAAATTTCAAGTGGTAGAGGTAAACGTGGAGAACATGCCATGAATCAGGAACATTTGTGCAGCCTGTGCAAGAGCTGGTGGGAAACAAAATGTGTACAGCAGTCATGTCAAACTCAAGCAGAAATGGGGACCACTGAACAAAACAGAAGGATCCCTGTGGACTACATAGTGACTTAGAAAACCACATATTAACATTATCTATACTCTATTGTATTTTAAAATTTTATTTCATTAAATTTTACTCTGGTTCCGGTGATACATGGGAGTGTTTTAGACCACACTGGGCAGTTGGCCCGGTGTTTGACACCTCTGTTGTAGAGCACTCCACAATCAACCAACCAATAATCAATAAGCATATATTAAGGACCTAAATGTACAAGGTGCTATGCTAAGCACTGAGGATTACAAAAATAAGCCAAAACAAAGGAGCTTACATTCTAATGAGAAGGACAACATGTATGTAACTAGCTACATAAAAGATACATTCAGAATAGAAAAAGTAAAAGGTATTCTCAGAGTACAAGGAGCTAGCAGCTGGAGACAAGACAGGAAAGGCCTCCTACAGAAGATGGGCTTCAAGTGGTATCTTGAAATAAGTCAGAGAAGCTAAAAGGAAAAGGGGAGAAAAGAGAAGGGAGAAAGGAGAGCATTATGGGCATGGGGAACCGCTGAAGAAAAGGAACCATGACTGTATCATAGAAGGCTCAGCCTCTGCCGCCTCCAGAGGCCTGGAGTGAGATAAATGAGTGGGTAGATCAAAGTGACACTTCTCCTCTAACAGCCTCAAAAGGCTGTTTTTCATCCTACAAACTCAGCTTCATTCCAGGCATCTGAGTTTTCCTGTGATCTTGGGTCAAGGAGAAACATGAGGAAAAACAGGTGCAATGAGGGTGTTGCCCCCATAAAGTCACTCCTCTACTCACAGTTGGTGAGACCATATGGTAAAGAATTAGGCCCTTGGGGCCTCCTTCCTGTAAAGGTGTAGGCCCTAAAAGTAGACCTGACCCTTGGCCTTATCCTTCATTCATCTCCATTCTAGGAGCCTGAGGAATAAAGTCTCTGATCTGGGCTGGGAGCATAAGCTATGGGGATGCAGGAGTCCAGGAATCCAGGACAGATATCATAGCCTGTCCACAGTGATGCCCTGAGGTGCAAGGATCTGGGATTCCAACCTCTCAGAAGCTGGCAGCAGGGTCAGCTTTGGACATGAAATTGGTGAGATGCTATGTAAGAGCTGAGATAAGCTGCAGGCTTCTTCCCAGCCCCCTCACAAGAGGCCAAGGAGAGATAAAGGGATATTATGCCCCCACCGTTTTGGAGGAAATGTTTGTACTTTGATCTGAGTATATCTTTGAAGTAAATGTGTCTTTGTGAAAAGCTGTCTGATGTTAAATGAAGTGGGGTTTCATTCAATGGGTCTCTAAAATTAGAAGGAACATACCTGGTAAGGGCTCAAGCCAATAACAGAGAAAAGAGTGTATTCAATCTTCTCAGGCCACCCGAGAACCCTAAGCAGGGGGAGATGTAACATTCCTGGCTCTGAAAGTGAAGCCAGAGTCAATCAGGTTGCACTGGTGACTTGTCCAGAGGTAAGCTGAGGAAGATGAATCATCTCATGCCTTGATCTTGCATCCAAAGAAATACTAAGAAAGTCTTTTCTTTCTACTGCAGCTTCACACCGCCCACTTCAGACCAAGTTGGTGTTCAAACCCCGTAGCCCACAACTGAGTATCTCTTCCCTACTGAAGAATAATGCATCTGCATGGCTTTTTTTCCAGACAGGTTCTTACACAAAGCCACAGGGACACCACTGAGGTTTGCCTAAGATAAAAATAGGCTGAGAACACTAGAAAGGGAAAAGCCTGCCCTTGGGACCAAATAACCCCTCCCCACACACACACACAGTTTGACATTTGGCAGAGATGTAGACTGTGGCTCCAACCAAACCCTCCATCTGACTACAGGAGCTCTGAAGGCCAAACAAAAAGTTTATCTGTTGTGATCCATGATTATACTCTCTTCCCACTGGCTGGGGATGAAGTCAGAACATTTATCGAGCCATGAGAGAGGCCACATAGAAGAGTGGGAAAAGCACTAACCCTGATGATGAAGGTCCTAGGTGACCCTGGACAAGTCACTTAATTCCCGCTCCCTATCAGTTTGCTCATCTATAAAATGAGAGAGTTGGAATATATGGCATCTGAGATGTCTTTCAGGTCTATCTCTAAGTAGTAATAATGTAGTAATAATAATAATAATAATAGTAATAATAGCAGATAGCATTTCTATGTGCAGCTGGTGGCACAGTGGATAGAGCACTAACCCTGCAATCAGGAAAACCTGAGTTCAAATCTGGCCTTAGACTTACTAGCTATGTGACTCTGGGTAAGTCACTTTACCCTGGTTGCCTCAATTTCCTCATCTGTAAAATGAGCTGGAGAAGGAAATGGGAAACCACTCCAGTATCTCTGTCAAGAAAATCCCAAATAGGGTCACAAAGAGTCAGACGTGACTGAACAAAAGTTTCCTAGGGACAGCCCTGGGTGGTTGGTGCTCTATGGGTACTATTGACCCTCAGAGAGTCCTTATCCAAAATGTGTCTTATCCAGAGTTGAACAGGTAGTGTCAAAGGTGGGATTTGAACCTAAATCCACCAGACTCTAGGGCCAGGAAATAATTCCCTGCCTCCATCTGAGAAAAATCTTGCCCAATCAACAAGGCTTCCCTCAAGCCCCACTTCTTCTGCTGTGAATCCTTCCCTGATAACTCCAACCTCATCATAAATTCCCACACCAATTCCTATCTGACATATCACATTCCTCTAACATAGGAACACATAAAACATGGGCAAGGAACACATACCCAGCCCATGTTCAGTTAAGAAGTAGAATCTCTCCGTGTGAGTTTTCATTCCAGTGGCTGGATGGGTGTATGTCATGGCCTCTTCAGCAAGACCCAGGATCTCTGTGAGGCCAAGTGCGGGGTCTCATTCATGGAATCATAAGACCATGGATGTCACATCTAGCTCTCCATCCTAGAGCTAGAAGACATCTCAAGGACCATCTAATCCGGTACCCCCACTTCACAGAAAAGAAAAACTGAGGCCCAGAGAGTCTAAATAACTCAACAAGCATCAGGCGGAGGATTTTAACCCAGGCCCCATGACTCCAGCCAGGGATGGGTTGGAGCCATCTTGAACCAGCTCAACCAAGCCCGTCGTTAAATTTCCAGGGTGAGCATTTACACCATGGAAATCAGCAAGATACAAATCTGGCCTGGATTGATTGTCTGGTTGATGGCTTATACTTAAGAAAGTGACAGAGAAAATGTTAATAATGAAGATTAAACTTAAAAGTGTGTCCTGTGGACTTTTTTATGGAGAGCCAGTCGTTAAATATTTGCTAGAACATCCCTTCTCCAAACCCAAGGCTCTTTTTACTGGACTATATTGCCTCCTAAGATTTCTTTCTGGGCCTAGCTTCAGGACTTTTCTCAAGAGATAGTGTGCAATTGCAGCCAGCAGAACAGATTTGGGAGCCATAAGATCTGGAGGTCAGTCACTTACTACTTGTCAGTCAAAGAGAATTTATTAAACGCCTACAAATTGTCAAGCACCGTGCTAATAGCTAGCATTCATATGACAGCAAATTTATAGGTAACATTTGAAGATTTGCAAAGTACTTTCCATGTGTTACCTCATTTTATTTTTACAGCAGTCCTCAGGGGAAGGCATTATTATCATCCCCATTTTACAGATGAGGAAACTGAGACAGACAGACATTGACTTGCCCAGAGTCACATAGATTATAAGTACCTGATTTGATAAATGCAGGATTCGAACTTAGGTCTTCCTGATTCTTGGTCCAATGCCCTATCCACTGGGCCACCTCTCTGATAGGCATAATAATCAATATAATTTTAGGATATTTTAGGTTCACAAATACTTCACATACATTATCTCATTTGATTGTCCCAAAAGTTCTGTACAGATAGATAATGAAGGTGCTATTATCCCCATTTTAAGGGCAGCTAGGTAGCACAGTGGATAGAAGGATGGGCCCAGAGTCATAAAGACTCATCTTTATGAATTCAAATTTGGCCTCAGACACTTACTAGCTGTGTAATCCTGGGGAGGTCACTTTATCCTGTTTGTTTCAGTTTCCTTATCTTAAAATGAGCTGGGGAAGGAAATAGCAAACCACTCTAGTATATTTGCCAAGAAAAACCCAAGTGGGGTCAGTAAGAGTCAGACACAACTGAATAACAACTGAATCCCCATTTTGCAGATGTGGAAACTGAGGCACAGAAATATGGAAATGACTCATCACAGTTGTTTTTGAACAACTTTCCTCTGGCTCCAGAATCCATGCTCTTTTCAATTCATCAAAATGTGTCTTCTCAGAACCACCCTGAGTCACACTCAAAATTTTTCCATTCACAGATGGAAATGGCCTTAAAAGTCATCTAGTTTATTAAGTACCTACTATGGGCCAAGCACTGTGCTAAGTTTTGGGGAAACAGACAAAAATGAAACTGCCCCTACCCTCCAAAAAGCTAACATTGCATGGAGGAGAGAGAGCATATGCACGTATTAGTCAATAAAAAATAGATCAAGAAACTCATGAAAGCTTGTGATATTGATACCTACACACACACATACACACGTATGAGTACACATACACACATGCACATACATGTTTATATGTGTACACACACATCCATACCTGCACATATACACATGCATGCATTACACACATGCATGCATATGCACTGCATTGTATATGGATGCATACCTGCACATGCACGTATATGCAAATGCACATCTACAAGCACTGTGTATGTTTGCATTGTGTGTATGTATGTACATACACAGGCATGTGTGTATCTGGACATGCACACGTACATACACATACACGCATACATGTACACACATACATCCAAAACAAGGGATGAACCCTTGATTATGAAATCTCCATGTTTATTGTTGTTAACCGGCGGAAGGGGCAGTGGCAGCTCATCGAATGGGGGTAGCAGGGCCTCCTCCATCAGTGGCAGGCCTCTAGGAAGCACAACCATTCATCAGCGAGAGTGAAGCTGATGTCTGTCCTCTTTATCAGGAAGGAATCATGGAGTAAGAAAGGCGGTAAATGGGAAACAAAATCACCTGCCAAACAAAATATAGACAAGCTCACCTGGAAAACAAGCTCTCCCTAAGAAGAAGAGAAAAAAAAGATCAACTTTCCACTGCAATGAGTTTGCCAGCCGCAAGAGAATAGTAAGACTATTCTAATAATGCCCTGATTCCTGTCTTCTTTACTCTTGTGGGACCAGGGAAGGATTATGCAAAATTCCATCTAAGAGGGTCATCCATTCATGCATAGAACCACCAGTCATTGCATGCCTTCCTGAAGCTAGGCAGTGCTAGAGCTAAAAGGGAGAGAAAGGAGCATAGGATAGGGTCCCCACCCTCAAGGAATCATAGAATATCACAGCTAGAAGGGACCTTCAAGGTCTTTTTAGAAAGAGGGAAGCAGTGGATAGGGTACCAGCTCTGGTGTCAGGAGGACCTGAGTTCAAATCCAGCCTCAGACACTTACTAGCTGTGTGACCCTGGGCAAGTCACTTAACCCTGACTGCCTCCAAAGAAAATTAACGGCAGTCAAGCTTAGTAGACAGAAAGTTGTATTAGAAGCAGGAAGCCCTAGGTTCAAGCCTTGCCTTTGCTACATACTGGCTGTGTGATCTTGAGTGCGTCGTTAAAATTCTACATTGCCACTCCCCCAGGCTGTTCTCTTGGACTAGTTTCCTCACTGGGAACTCCCTGCAACAATAAATAATATTTAAAAATCATAGTATTTAGAGATGAGGGGGAGTGGGAGGGATGGTGTAGGGATACATAAGAATAATCCAGTTCAGGGGTTATTAACATGGAATTCATACACTATCTCAGGGAATTCTTGAACTTGGATGTGGAAACATTGCATCTTTATATTCACTAACCTCTCATTTGAAATTTAGCATTTCCTTCCATTCCAAATGTAGGCAACAATGCATGATTCTCATAAGATGTCCATAGATTTAGCACCAGGCAGCTAAAGGGGTCCGTGATTCAAAAAACAAAATTGGTTGCTAATCCCTGGTCTAGTCGAACATTTTTTAGCTTACATATAGACAAACTGAGGCTTACAGACAGAGGGGATGTTACTTGCATGGTCTAGTCATAGGTTCTCAGTTTGGGAATTCTATTATGCATTGCTGAGAATCTTTAATATACTGGCAAAGCACGTCAAAAGCCTGACTTCTCTATGCTAGAAAAGCCTGAATACTCTATTGCGTTTCTGTTTCTTAATATAGATCTACGGATATGCTTTCAGTGCTATGAAAAAAATATATATCTTTCAAGTGGGTTTTTGAAAAAATTTTAGAGTTAAAAAATGTTAGAGTCTATCCTAAAGGTAGTAAAAGCAGGATAATTTAGCTTAATCTGCCACCATGTAGCAAGATATCCGCTCTGTGTGGACATTCCAGAATTGAAGCACTGTGGATCTGAATAGTTTCGCTATCTGTATAGAGAGCTATGGGGCAGGAAGGGGCCACATTTTCCTTTGTGTTTCTGATTCTCTTGTCTGTTGTTTTCCCCTTATAAGCAGGCTGAAACTGACCATGGGGCTGCCATACTCAAAGAGAAAGAGCAATCCGCAGCTGGGCACAGCTGGACCCTGGGTCACAGGGGCCTAGATTTAGAAATGAAAGGGAGTAAGGGCA
The DNA here is from genome assembly GCF_003287225.1 of Phascolarctos cinereus. Classification (NCBI taxonomy): domain Eukaryota; kingdom Metazoa; phylum Chordata; class Mammalia; order Diprotodontia; family Phascolarctidae; genus Phascolarctos; species Phascolarctos cinereus. The sequence goes on from NW_027556098.1 coordinate 399,359,431, forward strand.
ACACTCCCATGACCCATCATATGTAGCCAGCCATGACCCAACCATGCTTCTTTTCCTATCCATTTTGCCATGTTAGGAGGCATTATGAGGCAGATACATGTGCAGTAGATAGATCACTGGTCCTGGAGTCAGGAAGATCTGAGTTCAAATCCAGCCTCAGACATTAGATGTGTGATCTTGGGCAAGTCACTTAATCTCTGTTTGCCTCAGTTTCCTCAACTGCAAAATGGGGGTTATAATAGCACCTACCTTATGGAGTTGTTGTAAGGATTAAATAAGATAATTATAAATGGCTTAGTATAGTGCCTAGCACATAGCAGGCCATATATAAATGTTAGCTATTATTATAGTTTTTATCTTCTCTGCGGCCTTCTGTGTGCTCCCTCCCCCTGTCTTTCCCCTTCTTGCTTTGAGCGCAGCAATCAACTTGATATCACCATTGCTTCTGGAAAGAGTATATCAGTTGACCTCCCCATGACTTCACTCCCCATCCCTGATTCCTCAGATCAGAATTTCCCTCCCTGCCTACTATTTCTCCCTGTTAACCCTAGTCTCCTAAATGTGTTATGTCCCAGAATTAGGGCCTTCCCCCAAGATTAGCTCCAACTTAACCTGTACATGTCTTGTTTGTGCACGGCTATATCTTCCACATTAAACAGTCAGTAAGTAAGGGCAGGAACCATGCATCATTTTTTTTTTCCTTCCTTTATGTCCCCAGTGTTTTCCGGGAATACAGCAGGTGCTTCATAAATGCTTGTCGACTTGATCTGCAAACTGCTTGAAGGCAGGGACTGTCTCACTTTTGTATTTGTAACCCCAACACTGAGCACAGTGCCTGATACACAGTGAGCACTTAACAGATTATTTCATTCCAGGGAGTTCAGGAATCACTTAATGTGACTGTCTCATTTTACAGATGTCAAAACAGAAGCTACTGAGGGGAAGGGATTTGTCCACCATCACACATGAAGTAAGTACTAAAACCTGAACCCACATTATCTGACTCCAAATTCTACGTTCCCTCCACTGCGCTACCCTGACTTGAGTTGCCACCATCATAGGATAAGTAGCCATATTTCCCCTTGGATTAGTGGCACTTTTCCCCATGGGCAGTCAAACCCAAGGGATAGTTTCTGCCATCCCCATATGGATATTGACAAATGAGACATTTTCCTCCCTGATGGTTTCAGTCCTCCAGTCATCCTGATGCATCTCCATTCTCATGCTGTCTGCTCCCCTGGGGCCCCTGAGTCACTGAGGGATTCTCTATCTGGCTTCCACATCTGTCTGCCACAGCAGTAGCAGTGGGGTGTGACTGGTGAGTGATGGAGCCTTCTGACCCAGGCTGCCAGATAGATCTGAATCAATGACAGACAGCCCTATGGTGAAGGAAGAGAAGGCTAGGAGGAGATAGAGCCCGGGTGTTCATTAAGCAGAGAACCCTTCATTGGATAGCTGCAACAACTGCTTCCCCAACACCCCACCCCAACTCCATGCCCCTCCATTCAATGGAAGCTCCCCCATGACTTTGTTACTGGATTTTCAGAAAATATCTCATATTTCCTGGTCCCCTTAATGTTACTTCCTTCACTCTGAGATTACTTTCCACTTGCCTTGTTTATATCATGTATGTACACATGTGAGCTCTTAGGGTTAAGGGCTATTTTTACCTTTCTTTGTATTCTTGACACTCAACACAACACCTGGCACATTAAATGTAATGCTTAATAAAAGCTTGTTGACTTAGACCTGTTCACATTTCACAGCCCATAAAGAAGAAAGAACCTTTGTCAGATTCCTTTATTACAGTCCCATTTGTAATTTTATTGCAAATTATTCGATCAATAAGTGTTTATTAAGGTTTTGCTAAGAGACAGCAATATTGAGCATATAGATATATATATAGAAACAAAGGTGAAAACAAACATAAACAGATCATAGATTTATACCTGGAGGGGATCTTAGAGGTTACAGAGTCTAATCCTTTCATGTTACAGGTGAGAAAATCAAGGCAGATAGAATTTGTCACTTACCCAGGGTCACGCGGCTAGTAAGTGTCTGAGATGGGATACAAACCTAGGAGTCTTCCTTACTCCAAGCTCAGTGCTCTGTCTGGAGCTTATATTCCAGCAGGAGAGGCAAACCATATCTATAAACATGTATAGGTCATATATACAGTGAATACAAGATAATTTGGGGAGAAAGAAACCAAAAAATGCCTCCTATACAAAGTAAGATTAGAGCTAAATTTTGAATTCAGTGAATTTAGCAGGGAGAGGTTTTCAAACACATGAGACAAGAGTTCTATAAGAGAAATGAGGAAGGAGTACATTCCGAGTATGTGGGATGGCCATTGTAAAGGCATAAACATGAGGGATGGAGTAATATGCATGGGAAACATGGAAAAGTCCAGTTTAGCTAGATGTCCAAAGTTTGGAAAAAGGAGTCATGTCCAATAAGTCAGGAAAATTAGGTTGGGGCAAGACCATGAAGGGCTTTAAAAGCTAAACAGGGAAGTTAATATTTTATGCTGAAGGCAATAGGAAGCCACTGGAGTTAATGGAGAAGGGGAGAGACTTGGTCAGATTTTCATGTAAAGAAAATCTCTTTGTCATCACTGTGCAGGATGAACAGTAATGGGGAGAGACTTAAGGTAAAAAAAGGCCAATTAGCAGGTTGTTGCAATAATTTAGACTGGAAGTGAAGAGGGCTTGAGCTAAGGTGATAATGAGGTGAGTGGAAAGAAGGGGTCAGATCTGAAAGATGTAAAAGTCAATATGGCAAGATTTGGTAAATGATCAGTGAGTGAGAAGTTGAATATAAAACCAAAGTTATAAACCTAAGACATAGGCAGAGTGGGAGTGCCTTCAAAAGAAAAAGGAAGTTTAGAAGAAGGGTAAGTTTTGGCAGAAAGGACAATAAGCTTAGTTCTGGGATATGTTGAGTTTGATATCTCTCTGATAAATCCAATTTGAAACATCTAATAGACATTTGGTGATACAGAGACTGGAGCTAGATATGTAGATATGAGCCATCTACATAGAGATGATAATTTTATCCATGGGAGTTGAAGAGATTAGTTACCAGGAGAGGGACTTTAGAGGGGGAGGGGGAGGGGCAGGGGATCTAGAACAGAAGCCCACAGTGAGAAGGTTCTAGTTAAAGTTTTAGTCCTTGATTATACTCAATATTTTTTCTCTATGTCCATCCAAAACAATTTTTTTTAATCATCCATCACGGGAGGTTTGGATCTGCACCATGACAAATATCTCAATGTCTTAGTAATGCTTTGGGAGTCAAGTCGACTAAATACAACTGGATGGTTGAGGTTTCCATCCAGATTCTTGAGGGCTGTGTAGATATGATCAAAGTAGGCAACCTTGTTTTTGTATCCCAGTGCCTCGCAGAGTGCATGGCACATAAAAAGTACTTAATAAATGTTTGTTTGTCTATCGATAGGGGTTAGGAGTTAGATACCACTTGTCAGGAATGAATTGAACCCACTTCCTGACTCCATGTCAACACTCTACCAACTATACCACCTAGCAAAAAGGGAAGCAATATTACATAAGTCTGGAATGATGTCTTAGAGACAGATTGTGGCTTTCTATGCCAAAATGAAGAGTTTGCATTGCATTGTAGAGGCAATAGAGAATCCTTTAAAATTTTTGAGCAAAGGGGTGATACAGTTCTGTGCTTTTAAGTTATATTGACAATGCCTAGAGGACAGATTGAAGAGGAAAAAAACTGGAAGTAAAGACTAACTAGTAGGCTAACACAATATTGTAGATGGTAGGTGATGAGGGCCTAACCTAAGATTGTAAACTGAATTGAATAGAATTGAATGAATATCAAGGGATTTAACTAAGAGATGTCACCAAAGTAGAATGAACAAAAATTGGCAACTGTTGGAAATGAGGGGAAGTAAGGAAATGCCAAGAGCTGAGGATGACTCAACTCAACAGTTGAGGTTTCAAACCTGGGTGGCTTAAAAAGTGGCATGTCCCCAATGGAAATGGGAAAGTTTGAAGGCGGGGCAAGTTTGAGAGAGGGAGATAATGGATATTTTGGGGCCTGTTGACTTATACACACCCATGACTCTTTCAAGTAGAGATGTCCAGCAAACAAGATGGTAGAGTGAAAAGAACACCTGGGTTAAAAGCCTGCTTCTGATGTCTACCTGTATAACTTCGGGTAAGCCATTTCACCTTGCTAGCCCTCCGTTTCCTCATATATAAAATGAGATTATATTAGTTGGCCTCTCAAGTCCTTCTAACTATAAATTTCTGATCTTATGATGGACTAAAGCTCCAGAGAGAAATAAGAGGTGGATATATGGATAGGGGAGTCATCTATATAGAGATCATTGATCCCAAGAGAGCTGATGAAATGACCAAGAGACAGGTTGCATGGAAAAAAGAGAAGAAATCCCAGGACAGAAGCTTGGAAAATAACAATGATCAGAAAGTAGGATATCGATAATGATCCAGCAAAAGACACCAAGGAGTGGTAAGATAGATGAGAGGAAAATCAGGAGAAATAATGCTAGCAAAGCTTATGAAATAGTGACAATGTGGAAGGAGGGGGAGGGCTACAGTGTTGAAAGCTACAGAGAGGTCAAAGAATGTGGACAGATAAAATGCCATTGGATATACACTTTAAAAATCATTTGTAACCTTGGAGGCACCATTTCCTTGGATATAATGTTGAGAAATGGAAAATGAGGAAACATAAATAAAGAATTTATATTTTTTCCGGAAACTTTTGTGAAAGGGAGGAGAACTATAGAATGATCCCTTGAGGGTACAACAATATCAAGTAAAAGGGTCTTCTGTTTTGTTTTCTTTAAGAATGAAAGAAACCTGGGTATGTTTGTTAGCAATGGATAAGGAGCCATTGGTTAATAAGAAACTGAAAAAAAGAGAGAGAAGGAATGGCCCCAGGGGCAGGTTCCAGGTGAAGACAGATAGAGGATATAACCAAGGGCACAGGTAGAGGTTTTATTTTTTGGAAAGGAGATAGGACACTTTTTCATTAGGACTGGAGCAAAGGATGAGAAAATAGTGGATGATGCAGAACTTTTGAAATGTGGAGTAGAGGAAAAAAGAAGTTCACAAAAGATGACCTGTTTTTTCTCAACAAAATAGGAGGCAAAGTCCTCTGTTGAGAGGAAGGGTGTAGAATCTGCTCATTTAATGAATGAAGAAACTGAGGCCTGAAGAGGGCAATGATTTGTCCCAAGTCACACAGTTCTGTCATCCATAAACTTGTTTGAATCATAGGATTATACATCACAAAGTGGACCATGTATTCCTAATCTCTCATTTTACGCATGAAATATCTAAGATCCAAGAAGTGAAGTGCTTTGCCTAAAATCACTCAGGTAGCAAGTTGCCAAGGCTAGATTTGAACCCTGGTCCTCTCATGGCAGGGCCAGGGCTTTTTTCACTAGAATGCTTCCTCTTGGCTATGTTCCTTGTTTCTGTATTAGTTCAACAAATCTCTTTGGCCACAGAATGGGTGTTGTTTGGATATGTGGTGCCTGCTGAGTTTATGGTACTAGGGAATGAGTCTGAACAGTCATTTTCTCAGCTTTGTGCCCACTATCTTCTTTATTTATAGTGGTGCTAGAAGAGGAAGCAGCATAGCATGGTGCAAAGAACACTGGTTTTGAAGCAAAAGGACCTGGTTTCAAATCCCAGCTCTATTGCTCACTACCCATATGACCCTGAGGCAGTCAATTCACATCCCTGGGTCTCAATCTCCTCAAAATTTAGAGATGGGAGTTGGACTCTACGTGGCTTCTCATGTCCCTATGACCCTTTGGGTGAAGGAGAGGAGAGAGGATGCTCTAGGGAGAGGGACCCCTCAGTTCCCAATTGTTTCTTATCAGTTACTTGGTAGAATTAGAGAATGTGTTTCCTAAAAAACAGTGGGACCACACCATCTATTCCATTCCATCCAGCATCCCCACAATGGTCTGCAGCTGTCAGTGATGTTGGCAAACAAACAAGCAGTTTTTCATTGGTTTGGTTAGATTGGAGGAGGGAGCTAGATTGAGATGAACATCCCTCTTACAATTCAGAGAGGTCAGATTTCAGCTTGATATCAGGAAAAACTTCTTGAGCTTCTTCAAGCTGTTCAAAAGTAGAATGGATGATCATAGGACATAGCACGTTCCCAATCAAGGAAGGTCTTTAAGCAGATGGGTTAGAGATAAGACAAGAATTAAAAAATCCCTGGTCTCAAGAGAACTTACACTCTACTTGGAGATATAGCATGTACACAGACAAATAAACACAAAATACTTACAACACCACAAAAATAATTTCAAGATGAAGAGAGCACTAACAAATGGAGGCCAGATGGATAACAGGAAAGGTCCATTTTAAGGTGGTACTTGAGGAGCCACTCTTAGATGGAAGCTGGAGATTCTAAAAGTTGGAGGTGAGGAGGCAGTGGGAGATAAGCAGTATAAAGGCAGAGAGGTGGAGAATAGTTTAGGGAGACATGGGAAACCACATTTGGAAAAGAAAGGAGAAACTTTCCCCTTCCAAAGGAATTTTGAAGGCAAGTGGATAAGCTATAGCAAACTGTCACTAATAGATGCCTCATCATTCCCTGTTTCCAGACAGTACAAAATGTTCTTCTTTCCTGCTTTATACTACTCTTTGTACAAGGTTGAGGAGGCTGGCTGTTTTTTTTTTCCCTTTCCAGAAAGCCTGCAGCAAGATTTTTCAATACTTCTAATGAGATTGAACAAACAGGGAGAAAAAAACGAAATTGTAGTGAGGCTTGGGCTCCCACTGCAGCCTGGTAATTATGTTTTTACTGTTTGGGGAAGGAAAACAAGTGATGGGACAGGAGCCATCCCCAGGTATGCACCAAAGGAGGACAGCATCTTTGGCAGCTTTTCTAACAACTGGGTTCTTTGTTTAATGAGCTTATGGAATAATCGGTGCGAAGGCAGTGATTTGACTAGGGATGAAACTATTATTAGAGTGCTAATATGCTTAAATTCCTCTGGATGGAGAGAGATTTCTTTTTTCCTCTGAGGAAATATGAACAAATTTGAGCCGTATTAAAGCTTGTTGGCCCATTCCCTCCCCGCTTCTTCAACCTTATTAATACCTATCTGATCATTGGTTATTGAGTACCTACTATGTGCCAGGCACTGTGCTTAGTACTGGGATACAAAGGCAACAAGCAAACAGACTCTGCCCCCAAGGAGCTTACATTCTATATCCACTATATTCTATTTCATTCCACTCAATCAAGAGTAATTAAGTGCTTCTATTTGCCAGGTGGGGGCAAGTAGGTAGCACAGTGGAGAAAGTTCTGAGCCTAGAGTCAGGAAGACTTTTCCTGAGTTCAAATCTAACCTCAGACATTTACTTTCTGTTTGGCCCTGAGTAAGTCACTTAGCCCTGTTTGCCTCAATTTTCTCACTGGTAACATGAGTGGGAGAAGGAAATGGCAAACCACACTAGTATCTTTGCCAAGAAAACCCCAAAATGGCATCATGAAGAGTCTCACATGACTGAAATGACTGAACAACAAATGTGCTAGGCATCATGCTGGACACAGAAGAATGGAAGATAAAAAAGGTAACAGCCCCTGCCCTCAAGAAGCCTACATTCAACTACCCACTCCATTCAATTCAGAAATATTCGTTGTGTATACTCTGTAATAAACACTATATATGGTGCCAGGGGACACAGAGACAAATATTAAAGCAGATCCTGCCCTCAAGGAATTTATCTTCTACTACTCAACATTGAGTCCCAGTCATGGCCTCAATTATTAAGGCACATGTTTTCCAAACCCCAAAGCAAGCTCACCCCATAATCCATAGGAAGACATGGGATCACCATCATCATCAGATCTCATATTTATGCAGTGCTGAAAAGTACAAATAGCCTTCCTTGCAATAACCTGGAGATGTAGGTAATGATGCTCATAGGTGGGAAGCTAAAAAAGATCTTGACATGCTAGAGCTTGGTATGAATCTAATAAGATAAAAGCTAATAGAAGGAAATGTCAAAGCTTAAACTTGGATTCAAAAATCAATGTAATAATAAGTAAGATTGATGGGTAGCATGGATAGACAGTAGTTCATATGAAAAAGATTCAAAGTTTTTAGTAGACCTAGATCTGTATGTCAGCAATGGGAAATGGCAGATGAAAAAGTCAGTGTAATCTTGGGCTACCTTAAGATAGCTAAAACTTCCAGAAATAAAGTGATATCTCTGTGGTCTTCTGCTTTCCCCAGACCATATCTGGGATATTAAATTCAATTCTGGGTTCCACCTTTTTGTGAGAAACTTTGTGAGTTGAAGAACAACAATTGGAGGGCAATCAGGATGATGACAAGCCCTAAGCCCATGTCATATGAGAATCAATTGAAGGAACTAAAGATGATTAGCTTAGAAAAGAGATTTATGTTGGAGCATGATACTATCTTAAAATATTTGGGATGCTGTCATGAATATGGTATAACCATCCAGAATCATGGTCCAGTCATGGATTTCATTCAACCAACTCTTATTGATAATTAGACAGCTAGGCAGTGCATTGGACCTAAAGTCAAAAAGACATGAGTTCAAACACTATACCTATGTGGGAAAGTAATTCAAGCTGGATGCCTCAGTTTCCTCAATTGCAAAATGGTGATAATGATAGCGCCTACCTCCCAGAGTTGTTGTAAGGACAAAATGAGATAATATTTGTAAACTGCTCTGCAAATCTTAAAATCCTGTATAAATGTTAACTACTATAAACCATTATTGCTATACTTATAAAGTCTAATTTTATTCCCATGTTAGCTCTCTGGTGTCCCCTTGCTTGTTGACTTAATTTTTTTGTTATTTCCATTTAGATATTTAAAACTCTATGTTTTACTATTGGCTCTTTTCTCAGTTTTGGTCTCCTGTGGATTTCTGAGCATCTCAACTGTTCTTCTTCTTCTTTGCAACTAATTCCTGTATTATCTAACTTTGGAGAAACAATGGAAGACGTCCTTTTTTGTTTAAAGCCTTTTGGATTAGATTTTCAAGACACCTAGCAAATATGTTCTTCACAGCCTTTCTTAAGTGTACTTCATCTCTGGCCAGAATTTTCATCTCTATAAGTCAAAAACCAGCAACCAAGTCTCTTTCTCAGGCACCACCATCTTAGCTAGCTGTCCATTTCCGAATTATTTTTTTTCCTCTTCTTTCTTCCTTCCCTTCAATGGATAACAAGAGGAAACACAACCTGTTGCTCTATGGTCTTCAGTTTCTAGCACAAGTCTTCAAAGTTATTGGCAGTGCTTTCTAGGGTCTTTCTGGAAATGTCATCTGTGTCTATGTGAATCACCAGAATTAGGCAGCAATCATCTATTTTGGACATGTTTTTAAAAGCTCTTGGATATCTGCCCTAGGAGACGTGTCTTGGATATACACTCCAGGAAAACAATAGACCTCTCTGATTATCAGGTTAATAAATAGTTCCCTCAATAATCCAAAGCAAGGAATCACCAACTACTATTCTCCTCTTCCTCTAATCCTTATTGGGTGGTCTCTCACCTGGTAGTGTCTGTGGCTCCACTAGATTATTTTCAGGAAGACAAGCAGTCTCTTTCTCCCCAGAATATCAAGCTCTCTCCTTTTCAGGCAAAGCTTCAAATCTCTTTCAACCCTTAATTAACAGCCGTTGGGTTTTTCCTTCCCTTTCTCCTCTGTGTTGCATTCCACCATCTGCACAAAGGTCTGATCTGTCCTCCTCTACCTCATATCTCTTCTTTTCCCCATTTAAACTTTGCTTCTGTTTCTATTAGGAGCCCTTTTATTCTCCCTTACAAGCTGAGGTGTGGAGAGAGGCATCCTTCAATCCCTTCATCTTCTCCTCCAGGGGAGATCAATCTGCTACACTTGACACACAGATAACAGTCATAATACTGTAGCAGAAATAAAAATATTACACACTTGACACAAGGCATTACACAAGTTCCCCTTGTTCTGCCGTAAGGGTTGAAGTTGTCAGGCTTGTTTCTTTGAACTGCTTGGGGAAATATATGCCTCAACCAAGAGCACCTGGTTAAAACTTTTAAAGCAATTATCTCTACTAATTTAACAATCCCACACAAATTCCTTTCTTTCCATAACTCCACAACCACACCTACCTCCCTTTTAGCCTAGAACCAGCCTGCAAGTCCATTTCACTAACTAACTGTGAAATTGATTAAACCTCTAATTCAGTGGCACTCATGCTTTTTGGTCTTAGGATACCTTTATATTTTTAAAAAATTTTATTATTTATTTTAAGCATTCTTTTCTTTTTAAATTTTCAATTCCAAACTGTCTCCTTCCCTCCCTCTCACCCCTCCCCCACCCACTAAGAAGGCAAGCAATATGATATCAATTATACATATGAAATCATGCAAAACATAAAATTAAAGTGAGAAAAATTGCTCTTCAAATTACACTCAAAGTTCATCAGTTCTCTCTTGAGGTGGATAGCATTTTTTTTATCCTAAGTCCTTTGGAATTATTTTAGATCATTATACTGATCAAAGTAGCCAAGTCTTTCAAAGTTGATCATTGCTACGATATTATTAATGTTAGTATGTACAACGTTCTTCTGGTTTTGCTCACTTCACTTTGCAATAGTTCACGTAGGTCTTCCCATGTTTTTTTTTTCAGAAACTACTCCCCTTCTCATTTCTTATAGCACAATAGTATTCCGTCACAATCAAATGTCACAACTTGTTCAGCCATTCCCCAATTGGTGGACATCCCTTCAATTTTGAATTCTTTGCCACCACCTAAAGAGTTACCATAAACATTTTTATGCATATAGGTCCTTTACATAATTCAAAAAAGGTTAAGAACTCCCAAAGGGTTTTTGTTTATGTCGGTTACATGTATCAGTATTTACCATATTGGAAATTAAAACATCTTAATATTTATGAAAATAATTTTGACCTTGTAGATCCTCTAAAAGGATCTTGGAGACCCCCAGAGTTCCCTGCATCACACTTTTAGAACTGTTGTTTTAAACTTTTCCACTTAACTTCTCTAAATTACCTTATTTTTTTCTCCTCCTTCTGGAATCTACCTCTTTAAAAGTCTACTTCTTAATACTTCTTATATTCTCCTTAATGGTCTTCAATCTTACATTTTTTCAACCAGGAAGTTGAATCAGACCAAGGCCTGGAGTTTGTTCTCCTTCAGAATTTGCCAAATTTCCCCCTAGATTCAATTTCTGACCTATTTCACTTGTTCAAGTATTCCAAGTTGCCCAGATGATTTTCTTCTCCTTACTCACCCCAAGTCTTTCTTCTCTCACAACCTTCTGTGACGAAGCTGGAATATTTCTACAAAGTCTAGACTTGTTCTTGAACAACTAAGTTAATCAAATAATGTGGGTCTCAGGGTTTTAGAACTAGAAAAGACCCTGAAAGTCATCAAAACTGATCCCCTGGTTTTTCAGAGAAGGAAGCTGAGGACTTAAGCACCCTTTGAGACTTGCCCAAGGGAATGCAAGATGGATCATAGGATTTTAGTACTGGAAGGTATCTTAGAGGTCATCTAGTCCAGACCCCCTCATTTTCCAGTTAAGGAAGCCAAGAACAAGTGAGGTGAAATTTCTCTGGATCTCTCATTTATCCCTCATGTTCTACCATGTCTCATAATTGTTTGTGTATCTGTTTTATCTTCCCACCCCACTTCTGCCTCAAACTCTAAGTTCTTAGCAGCCAAATGTTATGTCATTTTTCAGCTTTGTATTTCTGGTGCCTAGCACAGTGCATCACGCATAGTAGGTCTTCAATATATGGTTGATGACCTAAATTAGTCTCAGATTTTTGATAATCCAGAGAGACACTATCGGGATCCATGAATTTTTCCTAATCTAACAGGCATACCTTCAGTGTGTTAGAATAATAATAGTTTCCTTTATATAGTGTTTTAAGGCTTGCAAATAATTTGTCTTATATTATCTCATTTAAGCTTACAATAACCACATACAATAACCCTATTCTCTAGAATGTTGGGGTTGGAGTAGGGTGGACCTGAGTTCAAATCCTGCTTCAGATACTTACCAGTTTGTGAGCCTAGACCAGTCATTTAATCTCTCAGGTGTCTGTTTCCTCAGCCGTAAAATGTAAAACCCTGCTTCACAGGGTTATTGTCAAGATCGAATGAGATAATCTTTGTACAGCATTTTGCAAACCTCAAAGTTCTATATAAATGCCAGCTGTTATATAAACTATGTGAAGGAAATGTTTAGTTATAAATAAAGAGATATGTAGCAGATAAAGAGCCAGCCTTAGAGTCAGTAAGACCTAGTTTTAAGTTTCACCTCTGACACATACTGGATGTGACATTGTAAAATTTTTTAACCTCTTAGTGACACCTCCTCCTCCCTTCTTCTCAGCAATTCTTTCTTTTTAAATTTTATTTACTTATTTGTATTTACTTCATTAGATATTTTCAATTACATGTAAAATATTTTAACAATCATTTTTTAAAATTTCAAATTCCAAATTCTCACCCTCCCTCCAACCCTTCCTCCATTCTTTAGAAAGCAAGCAATTTGATTTTGATTATCCATGTGAGGTCATGCAAAACATATTTTAGCCCTGTTACAAAAGAAAACAAAAATAATGATAGCAAAAAGAAGCATGCTTCAATCTGCATTCAGAGTTCATCAATTCTTCTCTGGAGGTGGATAGCATTTTTCATCATGGGTCCTTTGGAATTGTCTTGGATCATTGTCTTGATAGAATAGTTAAGCATTTCACAGTTAATCATCCTTTCAATATCATGATTACTATGTACGGTGTTCTCCTGGTTCTGCTCACTTCACTTTGCATCAGTTCATTTAAGTCTCCCCAGGTTTTTCTGAAATCATCCTGCTTGTCATTTCTTATAGCAGAATAGTATTCCATCAGAGTCATAAACCACAATTTGTTCAGCCATTCCCCAATTTATGGGTAAGCCCTTGGTTCGCAATTCTTTGCCACTACAAAAAGAGCTGCAGGACAGTTACTGATCTACATTGGCTAGAGGGATTTTTCTCAAATGGCGTTCCTTATACCAATGAAATCACAGGTTCATAGGAAAGGGATTGAATGAAGATTAGATTTGTGATTTCATTGGTAAGGAGAACTCCCAGATAAGAAAGTTCCCTCTACCAATGCAGATTAGCACCTTCTCTAATTTGAGTTGGAAAAGACTTCAGAAACCATCTAGACCTGAGTTCAAATTCTGCCTCAGATAGGATTTGACTGGGTAAGTCACTTGATTTCTCTGGTTTTTGTCTCTAACATATCTTTTAGCTCCAAACCTATAATCCTCTGATAAACAGAGGCCCAGGATGCCCAAAGAATCACACCAACAGCAATAATCAGTAGAGTTGGGGATAAAAGTCAGATCTTCTAATTCCAAATCCATTATTCTTCCTATTCTACCACACTGTTTTGGTAAGGTTCAGACCAAAAATAAATCCACATTTTATGGATGAGGAAACTGAGACCCAGACACAATAAGTAACTTGCCCATGGTCTCATAGCTATTAAGTTCGAGACATAGGATTTGAACCCAGTTCATCTTGACTCAAAGTCCAACACTACATTACACTACAGTGTATATGTTATGGCTTTAGAGTCATAAGGGTTGGGTTCCCCTCAACTCTCTGGGCCTCAGTTTCTTTTTCTTTTAAAATAAGAAGTTTGGGTTTAGATGAATTCTGAGGTCTCTTGTTCTAAATCCTGTGATTCAGTATGATGCCAATCACCTCCATGTAGGTGATGACTTGTAGAAAGTACTCAAACTTGAATGAATCCAGATCTTTTCCTTTACCCCAATAATCCACATACCCAGGAACCCCACCAAAAAAACTTAAAAAATGAATTTCTAGTAAAGTTCCCAACCTAAGTACCATTTTATGTTTGCCAGCTTATTTTCTTTCTACATCCCCTTATAGTCCTCTTTGGCAGACAATGTGTTTGAGGTTTGATTTTTTTCTCCTTTTTCTTCTGACTGCAGTCTCTAGGCATGTTGAAATGAAAGCTCCACTAAAGTTAAAGGTTTTGACTTCTATTTCTGTTTTGCCCTTGTTCTGCCATACAGATCTCTCTGCTTCCACATATAAAATCCCAGGATGGCTCCAACTGTTCTGAACTGGTTGATTCTGCTGGGGATTAATGTTTCAGCAAACCTCCGATCAGATATTGAAGTGAGATGCCAACCAGAGAAAATATGTTAAGGACACTGGGGTTGTGGAGAGAGTTACCTTTTTCTCTGGGATCTTTCCAGCTAAAAATGAAGATTTTCTCTCAAAGCCACCCTTGGGACAAATAAACCAATTCATTTTCTGCTCTTCACCTTCTTGCACTAAAGCTGTAGGAGTTGGTCAGTCAGTAATATTTATTGAGTTTCCTATATCGGTGGAGACCAAAATAGGTCAAAATAGGTCAAATCATCTTGCATGATGGACCAGGGTAGGATGCAAGATATGAAGGAGATAAAAAGAAAGGAGGTGGAGGTGGGGAACAAGCTCTCTGCCTTTCTTAAGGGGATTGATAAAGACCTAAGGATTCGTATTTCAATATGTTTTGATTCAATGGAATCAGGTTAGAATCTTGGCTCTGGCATTTACTACCTGTTAACCTCGTTCAAATCATGCCATCACTGGCAGACAAGAAAGCAATCTCAGGCTATGTTTAAAAGAGGCAAGGCATATAAGGGTATGGAAGTCATAGCCACGCAGCCGTTGGCCTCGATGAAATCACATATTAAGTGTCTGGCACCTTTCATGACACCATCATTTAGGAAGGACATTAATAAACTACAATACATTCATAGAAGATAAATAGAAGAATGATGTATTTTGACTGCAGGAGGATTGGTTGAAGGATTAGTTGTGTTTAGTCTAGAAAAGGGAAGACTTAAAAAGTGCATGATATGCAACTGGGAAATAATATATACAGGCAATGGGGCATATAAATCTATCCTGCCCTACAGGAAAATAGAAGGGAAAGGGGATAAGAGAATGGGGGAGATAGAAAGTAGGGCAGATTAGAGGAAAGGATATTCAGAATGCATGCCATCTTGGGGTAGGGGGAGAGATGAGATGGGGAGAAAATTTGGAACTCAAAATCTTGTGGAAGTGAATGCTGAAAACTAAAAATAAATTAATTAATGAAAAAGATTTTTTAACAGTACATGATAGCTTTCTACAAGTATTTGGAGTACTGTCACAATGAAGAGATTAGGGAAGAGCTAAGAACAATGTGTGGAGTTGCAAAAAGGAAAGTTGGGACCATATGTAAGGCAATCTTCTTAACAACCATAGCTCTTCCAAAGTGGAATGGGCCACCTCAAGTGGTAGTGGGCACCACCTTTTTGAAAGTCTTCAGGCAAAAACTGGATGATTGGTTACTGAGTATGTTGTAAAAATAATTATTGGTTATGTGCTCATGGCCGCTGAGGTACCTTCCAGATCTGTTATCCTATGATCCATCCAAACTGAGATTCTGTCTAGTGGTTTGTTTGTATGGTTTTTTTTTTCACTAAAATTGTCATCCATCCATCCCCAAATCTTGCATTTCAAAGAACTTCTTTTCATGCCAACCTTGGCAAGTTATTTTCCATTGGCACCATCATCACTATCAACATCATTATAATCATATATTTAAGTATACTTAAGTGGTTATATTCTGGGCATTTATTTGGTATGCAACAGTCCCTGTTTTCTAGTTACAGACAACATATCCAACTTTGTTCATAGGCAAACTTGGTAGTTATTGCCATGAAATGATTAAGGGAGAGAGAGATGGTCCAAATGACTAAAAATATAGCTTCATATGATTCCGATTGCCTTTTTCTAATTTTAAAGAACTCAAGCTTAGTAGTTATTAATAAATTATTAACTAATAAATTAATAAATTTAATGAACAAAGCTACACCATCGCTTATGTCTCACTACTTTGAATCAAAGTTGCCTCGCTATGCCGAGGACAAAACTATGATTTGTATTTGTATTTATTTGGTGTATGTATTTATTACCTTATGGCTCTAATAATCACCCATAATATATGCCCCAGAATGCTGAGAATGATGACATAAGGGAAAATTGTCCATCCAGGGGGAGTAGGCTTTTAGGACTCCTGAGTTTATCCAAACAACTCCTTTGGGCCTAAAAGAGAAAGTCTTTTCATCCACAATCACAAAATACAAAAGTTGGAAGGGGTGCCAGGAGCAACCTAGTTCAACCCATGACTGAAAAATATACTTTCTATAACATAACCAACAAGTGGTCATCCATCTCTATTTGAAGACTTCTAAGAAGAGATAGCCCACCACCACTCCAAGAAAGCCCCTTCCATTCCAGTATAATTAATTCCTAGGGAGAATTGCTCTCTTCACAACTTCCACCTATCATACCTGGTTCTGCCTTCTTGGTCCAAGCAGAACAAATCTAGTACATTCTGTTATAGTAGTTTAGCATACCAGAGCCTTTCAAAGGCTTGAACAGAGGTACTTTGTTCTTCCTGAGTGTGCTACTCTCCAAGGTAAATATTTCCAGTTACTTCACCTGTTCCTCATATGTAATGGACTCAATGATCTCCACCATTCTGTTTAACCTATTTGGGACACTCTTGAGTTTATCAATGTCTTTCTTAAACTGTGGCACTCAGAAATGAACACAATATTTCAGATAAGATCTGACACTGAAAGAGTACAGTAGAACTTATCCCTGGAAATTATGCCTCCCTTAATACAATCCAAGATCACATCATCTTTTTTCGGATGCATGCCATTGCCGATTTATATTAAGCATGTAGTGTGCTAAAAACCCCAGATCTTTTTCAAGCAAACTGTGGTCTAAACATCTCCCCACCATGTACTTGTGAAGTTGACTGCTATAATCACCTATAAGACTTAATATTCTTCTATACTGCTAGAATTTTCTTCTGCTAGATTCAGCCTAGGGCTCCAGCCCGCCAAGATTTTTTGAAATGCTTCCTCTATCACTCAGTGTGTTAGTTATTCCTCTAAATTTAGTATAACCTGCAAATGTAATTAAGGGCTTTGATTGAGGTGGATGGTATGATGATAACTGACAGCTTTCTGATTTCGCTTGTTTGCTCTGCCAACAAAGGACTTGCACTGAAACAGATGGTATAAAAAAAGGCTAATAAGGAGTTGATACTTAATATAAGGAAGGAGATATTGAGAGAGTGTCTATTTGTCCTTGATGAGTTCAAGCCATCTGAACAACATACTTAGGTATTGAAAGAATTGGCAGATAAGATAATTGAGCTCCTGCCAGTAGTATTTAAAATATTATGAGAAATAGGAGAAATACCCCCCAAAATTAGAGAAGGACAAATGTCACATTTTTCAGAAAAGAAAGAATAGTCTAAAAACAATAGACCAGTGATCTTGACTTCAATTCCTGGGGAAAAAAATCTAAAGTGGATTATGAAAGAGATGGTTGTTGAGCATACAGAAAAGGAAGTGGTGACTACAAAGAGCCAGATGGCTGGACTTCCACTTCCAGAAGCCAAGATGGCTGAGTAAAAAGGTAGTCATTCTCATCCTCCTCTATCAACCTCTGAAAACCCAGAAAATATCACCACAGGGAAAAAAAAACCTGGAACAGCTAAACTAGAAGAAAGACAGGGAACAGCAGTGCAACAGCCCAGCAAACGGGTCTCCCAGTGCCTCAGCAAAAATAAGGGAAGTAGCACTACAAAGGGCCCAGGCAGATAAGCACCCTGCAGCATTCATCTGAAAGGAGCTGAAGAAAGCAACCTAGAGTCTTCTTAAAGTCCCAGCCTTGCTGACTCCAAACCAATACCAGATAATCTGTCAGAACCCTACAGCCTCCAACTGTCAACCAGGAGGAGATCCTGAAGCCCAGGTGGTAGAGCAGGCAAACACCAACACCTGGACCTCCAAGTGCCTCAGTGAGGGTGGGGGAACCTGTGGAAACCAGCTCAGAAAACCACCAGGTGCCTTGGCACTCTATCACAAAGGAATCTCCCAGTGCATTAGCAAAAATGAGGGAGGCAGCATTTCAAGGGGCCCCAGGCAGATAAACATCCTGCAGCACCCATCTAAAAGAAGCTGAAGAAAGCTAAAGGAAAAGAAAAGCATGCAACCTAGAATTGCCTGAAAGTTCCAGCCTTGCTGATTCCAGCCCAACATGAGGTAAGCTGCCAAAACCCTACAGCCTCCAATTGCCAATATAAAGAGGCCCCAGCACACAAAGCAGTGACCAAGACCTAGGCTCCCAGCACAAGAAGCTTGGGTCACTGCCCTCTGTTCCCCAGCAGGAAAGCTCAATCTCTTTAAAGGCCAGGGAATAAAGAAACCATGAGTAAAAAGAAATGTACCATAGATTCATATTATGAGAAGAGTGAAGATCAAGACAGAAATTCTAAAGAGGACAACATTGTCAAAAACCCACATCTGCAATATCAAAAGGGAATATGAAATGGTCTGAAGCCCAAAAAGCCTTCTTAGAAGAGCTCAAGAAGGATTTTAAAAGTCTAATGAGAGAGGTAGAAGAGTCCTTAAAAAATACAATTGGCCAATTGGAAAAAAAAGTACACTGAAGAAAACAAGTCCCTAAAAAACACAATTGGCAAACTGGAAAAAAAGTACACTGAAGAAAACAAATCCCTTAAAAATACAATTGGCTATTTGAAGAAGGAAGTACAAAAACTAACAGAAGAAAACAATCTGTTAAAAACTAGAATTGGACAAATGGAAACTAATGACTCTATGAGAGAGCAAGAATCAGTCAAACAGAAACAAAAAAATGAAAAAATAGATGAAAACATAAAATACCTCATCGGTAAAACAAACAACCTGGAAAATCAATCCAGGAGAGACAATTTAAAAATCATTGGACTACCTGAAAATCATGATGAAAAAAAGAGCCTGGACAGTATCTTTCAGGAAATCATAAAGGAAAACTGCCCAGAAGTCCTAGAACCAGAAGGTAAAATAACCATAGAAAGAATCCACTGCTCACCACCTGAAAGAGATCCCAAATTGACAATGCCAAGGAATATAATAGCAAAATTCCAAAATTACCAGATGAAAGAGAAGGTGCTGCAAGCAGCCAGAAAGAAACAATTTAAATATCATGGAACCACAGTCAGGATTACACAGGACCTTGCAGCTTCTACATTACAAGACTGCAGGATGTGGAACACGATATTCCATAAGGCAAAGGAGCTTGGATTGCAGCCAAGGATCAACTACCCTGCAAAAATGAGCATGATTTTTCAAGAGAGGAGATGGATATTCAACAAAATAGGGGACTTCCAAACCTTCCTCATAAAAAGACCAGAGCTCAACAAAAAATTTGATCTTCAAGTACAAGATTCAAGAAAGACATAAAAAGGTAAATGGGACAGAAAGATACAAAATATTGTTAATAAGGGAGACTGTTTACATCCCTACAAGGGAAGATGACACTTGCAACTCTTGAGAACTGTATTGTTATTATACCATGTTAAAGGAGTATACATAAAGGGGGTGGATATTAGTTGACTTTGATGTAATGATAAAAAAAAATCTAATCAAGTGGGTTAAATGGATCCAAGTAAGTGGATTAGTCTGATCTTAGAAAATGTACTGAGAAAGGAGGAGGCAGACAAGGGTAAATTACATTACAGGAAAAGACAGAAAATCCTATTACAGCAGAGGGAAAGAAGGGAGGAGGGTGAGCATTGTTTGAACCTTACTCTCATCAGATTTGGCTCAAGAAGGGAATAACATAGTCAGTTGGGTATAGAAATCTAACTTGCCCTATGGGCAGTAGGAGAAAAGGGGAAGAAAAGGGAGGGGGATAGAAAGGAGGAAAGAAGCAGTAAGGGCAAAGGGGAAGAAAAGGGAAAGGGATAATAGAGGGGAGGAGAGACTGAAGGAAGTGGTAAAGAAAAACACTAGTGAGGAGGGAAAAGGAGAAAGGAGAAAGAAAAGCATAAATGGGGGGGGAAAGGATGGAGAAAAAGACACAGATAGTAATCATAACTGTGAAAGTTGAATCGCTATCTTTTTTTTCTCTTCTGTTGAGTTTTGTTTCCTCTTTCTGATGGTTCCTCCTATTGGTTTTAATTTTTACTTACAACTTCACTAATGTGAAAATATGTTTAATAGGAATGTAAATGTATAGCCTATATCAGATTGTGTGCCGTCTTGGGGAGGGTGGTGGGGAGGAAGGGGGAGAAAAATTTTAAACTCAAAAGCATATGGAAGTGATTGTTGATAAATCAAAATAAATTAATTAAAAAAATTTTAAATAGAAAAAAGAATTAAGTATGCCTATTTCTTATTTTTGACAGGGTTTACAAATTGGTAAATAATGGAAATATAGTAGCTATAGATTGCCTACATTTTGACCACGCTTTTGATAAGATATCTTATACTGTTCTCAAGGAGAAGGGGAGAGATTTGGACTAAAAAATCCTCTGATTAGATGGATTCAGAAATAGTTGGATGAATAGTTATTAGTGGTTCTATATCAATATGGCAGGTAGTCTCCAATAAAATACCTCAGGCACCTGCACTTATCCCTAGTTTATTCAATATTTCGTATCAATGATTTGGATAAAGGCATGGATAGCAGGACCATTGCATTTTTCAATAACACATCAAACTTCTGTCTTTCCTCAATGAGATCTGAACAAATGTACACAGGGAGAGCATGTGCCAGTTGTGATACGTTATAAATGAAGAACTGACAAAGAGAAATGGTTCAAAGTATGTCATTAGAGAGATATATGAATGGAAAGGAAGGAGTTGTTATTTGATTGTTTTCAATAATGTCTAACTCTTCATGACCTCATTTGGGGTTTTCTTGGCAAAAATACTAGAATGGCTTGGCATTTCCTTCTCCAACTCATTCTACAGATGAGGAACCTGAGGCCAACAAGGTTAAGTGACTTGCCCAGGGTCATGCATGTGTCTCAGGCTGGATTTTAACTCAGGAAGATGAGTTCCTGACTCCAGGCTCAGCACTCTATCCACCAAGCAACCTAGCTGCTCTTTAAAGGGATAAACAATTGATAGCCATCAGGGTCCATTAGTAGCCATGCAAAATCTAGGAGATGACCCCTAATATATTGGATGCACACTCTTTGGTGGGTTTGCAGAAAGATGTGGACATGAGTGAAATAGGATGAGTAGGCATGAGTGGGTTGCAGGCTTTATAATGGGAAGGTGTACTTCTGTTAATGAGATCAAAAGACTGAGAGCCATGTTGGGAGCTGAGGTGAGTCAAATTCTCTGTCCCAGCTTTGTAAGCAGACATGTAATCTCAAAATCTCAGAGTTAGAAAGATGCTTAGAGGTCATATTGTCCATTCTTCCCCATCCCCTCTCCACAACATGACTTAAAAGGGATATTTAACCTTTCTGATAAAGAGATCCATTGACCTCCATGGGAATAGGCTCCCTCTGAATTTTGTACCAAAACAGTTTGCTAAAGTCAAATTATTCATAAAGTCTTTTAGGAAAATTATCCATTAATATTGTATGATAGAAAGAGCTTTCTCTTTCAATCCCACCTCTGACATCAGTTGATTGACCATGGGAAAGTCTCTGAATTTATCTAAACCTGAATTTCTTCACCTGTAAAATGAGAATAATGCTACTTGTCACATTTAACTCACAGAGCTGTCATGGGGAACAAATAAGATAATGTACATTAAGTGCTCTGTCAACCTTAAAATGCCAAATAATAATTATATAGTAATAATAATAACTGCCATTTATACAGTCTTTGAGTTTTCCAAAGATCTTTGTAAATACCATCTAATTAGTTCCTCGAAATAACTCTGGGAGGTAAAGGTTATTATACTTCTCATTTTACAAATGAGGAAACTGAGGTAAGAAAAGGTTAAATGACTTGCCCAGGGTCACACTGCTACTAAGCATCTGAGGCAGAATTTTAATTCTGATCTTCCTGACTCCAGGGCCCATGCTCTCTCCACTGTACCATGTAGCCACCCTATGGGTATAGATATAGTTATGGATAACCTAAGTAGATAAACATGGAAGTGCATGTGTCTTTGGCCCTCTTGCTTCATCCTAATTGGGGCAAATATAAAGATATAGTTCCACCCTCCCACCTGAAGAGGAAGCAGGGTTACTAAAGTTATACACACATCTAGATCTCTATCTGCACATACATAGATAGAGATAGAGATAGAGATAGAGATAGAGATAGAGATAGAGATAGAGATAGAGATAGAGATAGAGATAGAGATAGCTTTACCATCATTTTTCCTTTGATCCTCACAATAACCCATATTCACAGTGACAGGGTCCAGACCTGTGATTTCATTAGTGTGGGTAACTTCTAGATGAGGAAGCTCCTACCAATGAAAGTTGTTACCTTCTCTTAAACTTAAAAGTCTTAGGGAAAACTTGAGTAGTCCACCAAGAAGTGAAATGAGTAGCCAAAGATCACACAGTCAGAGCTGGGGCTTGAATTGGTTCTGTGGCTTCCTCTATCTAACATGACGCCCTGTCTCCCATTGTTACTCATAGACAGATACACAGACAAGCCTAAATATACATATAGAGATATGTCTGTATTCATCAGATATTCT
This sequence comes from Phascolarctos cinereus, assembly GCF_003287225.1. NCBI lineage: Eukaryota > Metazoa > Chordata > Mammalia > Diprotodontia > Phascolarctidae > Phascolarctos > Phascolarctos cinereus. The sequence goes on from NW_027556098.1 coordinate 399,382,051, forward strand.
TAATCAGAATAAACACATCTGTTGAAAGACATGGTTCCTGAATTGTAAGCATTAGCTCAGACACAATCCAATACTTCCCCACCCCCTTCTTCCCTATTTAAAAAAAAAAAGCTGTTACAGACTACTACAAACTTGTGCCTAAGTTATAAACCCAGAAATAGTCTTTTTCAATGCAAATTTAAACCCAAAAGCCATTTGCTTTTTGCAGCAGATGAAGTCTCATTCATGGCCAGATTACCATTGGCCCTGTTCATGGTTCTTTCTCGTTAAATATTTATTTTTATTTATTATTTATTAGATACAGTGGAAGCACTGGAGTGTGCCTTGGGTTCAGCCTTGGCTGGTTTTGAGTTTAACCCAGGGGTGCCCATTCCTAGCAATAGCAAGAATGAGAAGCACTCCAGAATCCTGGGTTCGTTGCCCAGTCCAGCTGTGGCTTGAGAAGGAACAAGGTTAAAGGCTATAATCTCTGTGTACCTCCCTCTGCCCAGCTACAATGAGTGTGAGTGTTTGCTCCACTCCAACAGCAGAGAAGAGGTAGGGGACACCCAAATTAGGCCTAGCCTTTAGAGACCTTGGTAGGGACAGCTAGGTGGCACAGTGGTTAGAGTGCTGGGCCAGGAAGACCTGAGCTCAATTTCGGGCCTCAGACACCATTTGTCTGTTTCTTCATCTGGAAAATGAACTAGCGAAGGAAATGGTAAGCCACTCCAGTATCCTTGCCAAGAAAACCCCCCAAAAAGGGAGTCACAAAAAGTCAGACATCACTAAAAAAGACTAAATAACCACAACAAACTAGAGAGACTAAGCTCCCTAGTTCTGAATGTCATGGTGTTTCCATTTCCATGAGATTCCAGCTGCTTGTTTATGCATCTATTGTTTCCAAGACCAGGGGGAGACCCAGTAGACACCCCATAAAAGTGGTGATTGTGTAGCTTTTCTCCCCATGGTACATTTACCATCACATCCCCTCACCCCTCCATTTAAATTGATTAATTAACCTTTAAAAATGTACCCAGAAAATAAATTGCCTAATAAAATAAATTATCTTGTATTCGGTGATGCCTGAAATCCACTGTAACTTGAGAAGGAGCTAATGAAGCAGAGGAGAAATGACTAATGAAGGAAATACACCTAATAAAGAATAATTGATTAGTCGTTTGGAAGAGCTACAAACATTTCTGCTACTGCTGCGGCTTCTCAGGAGTTCTCTCCATCTCCTCCTCATGCACGAACAAAGATGATGCCAGAGCCAGGGCCGAGGAGAGTGGGTGTAGTGACAATTAGATAACTTCAGTGTGTTGCGATTCACCAGGCTGCCTCCCTTGGGTGGCAAAAAGAGAAAATGTTTTTGAAATGCTCAGGAAACCAGCCATTAAGGAGAAGCAAATGAGCATCTCCCTCTACCAGCTGCTTGGGAATGGCACCTGAATGATTAAGAAGACCTGGGGGACCAAGAGGCCTCTGTTCTGCTTCCAGTTGTACCACTCACTCTCTGGCTATGGCACTGAAGAGGGCATCTCTATTGTCAAACGAGCTGGGAAACCTCCCTGTTCAGTGGGTGCCCTTCTGCTAGATCCAATAAAATTCCATCAAGCTGGATTTTACCCGGATTTGTTGGGGGCCAATACTGTCAGGATGTGTGTGTGTGTGTGTGTGTGTGTGTGTGTGTGTGTGTGTGAGAGAGAGAGAGAGAGAGAGAGAGAGAGAGAGAGAGAGAGAGAGAGAGAGAGAGATGGGGGAAAAGGAAGGAAGGAAGGAAGGAAGGAAGGAAGGAAGGAAGGAAGGAAGGAAGGAAGGAAGGAAGGGAGGGAGGAAGGGAGGAAGGAAGGAAGGGAGGAAGGAAGGAAGGAAGGAGGAAGGGAGGAAGGAAGGAAGGAAGGAAGGAAGGGAGGGAGGAAGGAAGGAAGGGAGGAAGGAAGGAAGGAAGGAAGGGAGGAAGGAAGGAAGCAAGGGAGGAAGGAAGGAAGGAAGGAAGGAGGAGGAGGAAGGAAGGAAGGAAGGAAGGGAGGAGGAAGGAGGAAGGAAGGAAGGAGGAAGGAGGAAGGAAGGAAGAAAGGAAGGAAGGAAGGAAGGAAGGAAGGAAGGAAGGAAGGAAGGAAGGAAGGGAGGAAGGAAGGAAGAAAAAAGAAAAAGAGAGAAAGAAAGAAAGAAAGAAAGAAAGAAAGAAAGAAAGAAAGAAAGAAAGAGAAGCAGGGAGAGAGAGAGAGAAACAGAGATTTAATGATAACTATGAGAAACATGGAATATAGGGAGAAATTCTTAGTTCAGTGATAAACAAGCCAACCCAATATAAATTGATAACTATTGTTATAGTAACTTTTAATTTCCTTTTATTCCTCCTGCAACTTTTGTTTAATATTAACCTCACCTGATCAAAACTCATCTATAGGTGGTGGAAACATACTTAGAGCCTTAAACATTCCTTCAATAAGAAGCCAGAGGCAGAATTTCAAATGGCTTGACTCTTTGGTGACATACAAACCTTCCTCCTCAATCAGCCTATTTGTGAAACCTCTAAATATAGTTTAATCTGCAAGCTGCTTTAGTTTGCCTAAAAAGTTTATTTGGCAAATTTTGTTTGCTTAGGGGATGTATGAGATATTGACTCTGTTTAACTAAGCTTGTTCAACTTTTATGACATTGAAGGAAGTGTGAGATTATGGATCTACCTTCTCTTTAACTTTTATGACCTGAGTGGAAAGGTACAAGATTGTACAATGTGAACGAATTATTTCTCTGTCACTTTGATGTAATGTTGTCTATGAGAAGTCTTATTAGAGTCCCAGTCAGGGTTCAGGTTTTCTCTGGAGCCTGAACTCATACTTGAGTATAATAATAAAAGTTAGGGCTTTACCTCTATAATTTCTACATTGTGGTAAATATATATATTTGGCAGCACTTACCCAACACATGAACTCAGAGAAGAGATATTTCACCAATGACACTATCAAGCGCCTGTGCTAATACTAATACTGATACCAATAATCATGATGAGGGTAAGAATGATAGCTCACATTTAGGGTTTTCAAAGCAGACATTCTCTCATTCAACCCTCAACAACTATATGAAGCTGATGCCATAACAATCCCCATTTTACTGATCAGAACACTAACACTCAAAGAGCGATTTGCCCCAGACCACACAGTCAGTACCTGAGATAGGATTCAAAACCATTTCTTCCTGACTCCAGGTATAACATTCTATCTGCTATATCATGCTATCTGACAGGGGAAGTTCCTATATTGGTAAAAATATAAAATAAAATAAAAATAAACATTTTAAAAATCCATTCAAAATGACTCCAATAAAATAAAAACATAATTCTTAAGTAGCATACTACAAATATGATGTATACAATGGCTTCTAGAAGAAAGAATAGCAATTGATAGATAATCGATAGGGCCTGCCCCAAGCCTCCCAACTCTTAACAGAGAGCCTGGAAAAGGGAGACAAACAAAGAAAACAATGTTGGCTGCCTCTCTCCCCATCACAAATTTAGGTTGCCTTCTACTGACCTGGGCCCACAGAGAGGCAGAATAGAGCAAGAGCCCTGCTCCCTGGTACAGCCAAAGGAAAATGAGAGCACGGCTAAGAGAAGGAATGCAGAGACCTGTGTCTTGAAGCCCCCAGAGAGATTACATGCTCCAGGTCATGTTCCTTCTTAGTAGACTCCACTGCTGCTCCTAACCTCCTCACCTGAGGGTGAAGCACTACCTTGTCTCCTACATTCTGAGTTCTAACTAGCTCCAAAGGTGAATTAATTGGATGGCCCTTTCCAAAGGAAGCAGCCACTTTTGAACCAAGGGAGTCCTGCTCCATTAAAAAATAAGAGTCAACTACTGCCTCAAACCAATCCACATGAGTCACTCAGGTCCAGTTTTGAATAAAGGTGGTTTTGCCCAATTTGTAATAGAAAGCCATCTCTTTAATCTTTCACTCTCCAGACTTCATTATCTATGCCTCAGTTTCCTTCTCCCTCTGCCCCTTCTCCCATGGGTAATTTCCTCCTGGAAATTCCATTTTGAGGAAAGGCTCAGACCAGTAATGTTCCTCCCTTTAGACTTTCACCACCATGCCCCTATGGGACTTTACACACATACTGTGTTATGTGAAAGGTAAGCTCTTTAAGGGTAAGGATCGCCTTCTTTTTACATGTATTTCTATTCTCCAGTGCTTAATAGAGTATCAGTTACATAGTAAGTACTAAATAAATGTTTGTTGACTTGGCTTGTTGATTTGACCTATTAGGAAACCACTTTTTCCTGAGAGGTATTGCACTAGAATGTAACTTGATGTCAGTTACTAACCATGATGTTGCCAAAGATGGCTGAGTAAGCAGTCTGTACAAAAACAAAGGGAAAACATCCAAAGGGAGGAAAGCAGATACCAACAGGCCTCAAACCTGTATCTGAGTTAGGGGAACATCTATCCCAATCATGTAATGAATTCCTCCTGCAGAATGGGTGGAGGAGAACAATTTGTGTCAATGGCCACGAAGGCAGCTGAAGAAAGCATCATAAAGCACATAGAGTTTGATTAAGCATCAAAGACACCAAAGTCATCCACAGCATCCCAGGCATTCCCCAACTTAATAAGTAGCCAAAAGATATGAACAAACTTCTTTAAAGGAGAATTGTGAAGCAGAAGCTGACACACGAGAGACTATTCCAAATTTAAAATACAGCAATTCCAAAAATAATAAACTTCTGAGACTTCACCTCACAGCAAGCAAATTGACAAAAATGACAAAAGATGGAAATAGTAGTCAATGGTAGATATGCCAATACCCTGTTGGTGAAATTGTAGATTTGTTCAACCATTCTAGAAATCAGAAGGAAATTATGCTAAGAGAGTAAGTAAATTGGCCGCAACCTTTGAGCCAGACATCTGACTGCAAGGCATGTATCACAAGAAGTCTGAGATGGAAAAGAAAGTTTCCATGTACACCAAAATATTTATAGCAGTGTTTCTTGTATCACGAAATAACTGCAAACAAAATAATTGCCCATCAATTGGGAAGTGGCTAAACAAATTTTGGCTCAAGAATGTAGCATGATATTAGTGAGCTGCAAGAAGCAATAAATATGAAGATTACAGACAAGCATGGGAAGACTTACATAAACTGATGCAAAGGGGAGTAAACAAAGCCATACACACATGAATACAGTTCTGTGCTTGAAGACAGAACAACCCAGTTTCAAATTCTGCTTCAGGCACTTACTAGAGAACTCACTTCTTTGTGCTTCAGGCATCTCCCTATGACTAAGGGAAGACCCTTCTCTGAAGACACAGATCTTCTCAATATCCTCTAATGAGCTGAAGAGATGTTACTGACAGCGCTCAGAAGGACATTCAGTTTAAGCTTTGTAGTAGTGGGAATGCATGTGCACTGAGCTGTTCATACTCTCACCTTGTCCCCTCCTAACCAAGAACATACATTTGCAAGAAGGCTGACCAAGGTCCTTTTGTTTTTGTAGTTTTGAGACTGTTTACTAAGCCATCTTTGGCAACATTATAGTTAGTAATTGGCACCAAGTTACATTCTAACACAATAGCTCTCAGGAAGGAGTGGTTTCCTAATAGGTCAAATAAACAAGTCAAGTCAGCAAACATTTATTTAATACTTAGTATGTGTCTGATACTGATTATTATAATCAGTGTCCAAGAAATGGAGTGACACTAACTGGACTATGGCAGTACTTAACCAATGACCTTGGGTTGCTTAGGATTATGTTCCAACTAGACAAACTTTTCGCATGTGAATGGGGCATGAACTTCTTTGGTTCTTCCTTTTTTCTTCTTTCCTTTCTTCCTTTCTTTCTTCTTTTAATTCATCCTTCCTTTCTTCTTTCTTCTCTCCTTCCTTTTCTTCCTTACCCTTTCCCATTTATCCATTCTTCATTCCTTCTTTCCTTCCCTCCTTCCTTTCCTTCTTTCTTTCTTTTCCATCTGCTCATAACCAGAAGAAGCCTGGATCCTTTAGAGTACTGGGCCTGGAGTAGGAGGATTTGAGTTCAAATCCAGTCTCAGACATTTACTAGCTGTGGGAGCCCTGGGCAAGTCATTTCACCTCTGTTTGCTTCAGTTTCCTCAACTATAAAGCAAGGACAAGCACCTACCTGACAAGGTTGTGAGGATCAAGTTAGACAATACTTGTGAAGTACCTAGCATAGTGCCTGATACATGTTGTGGTTGTTCAGTCATTTTCCGTTGTGCACAACTCTTCATGACCCCATTTGGGGTTTTCTTGGCAAAGATACTGGAGTGCTTTGCCATTTCCTTCTCCAGCTCATTTTATGGATCATGAAACTGAGGCAAACAGGGTTAAGTAACTTCCCCAGGGTCACACAGCTAGTAAGTGTTTGAAGCCAGATTTGAACTTGGGTCCTCTTGACTGCAGGCTTGGCACTCTACCCACTGTGCCACTTAGCTGCCACACCTGATACACAGCAGGCACCATATAAATGTTAGTTGTTGTTGTTGTTGTTGTTTTCTGTCAAGGCTGGTTTTCTTACATCACTCATCTTCTGCAAGCTCTGCTTCTGCCCTGAGCCAGTTTGCCCCTCCTTGGCCCACCTGGTGGCCCTCCACTCCAAGAGTCTTACCATATTGGTGCTGGAGTTGCATGTATGGACACCTGATCAGCTTTAGCCCTTCCATAGCCCAGAACTTCTTAGCTCAAGGGATCCACCCACCTCGGCTTCCCAGCAGCAGGGATTAAAGCTGTGTGCTATCAGACCAGGCTAAATAAATTTCAATATAGATTAATTCCCACCCATTCTTGAGAAAATGATTATGTTGCTGTTTATATCCAGGAACTGAACTGGGTATTGGACTATAGAGTAAGACCTTGGACTTTGTCCTTGGGTAGGTGGCCTGTGCTTCCCTTCTAAGAGACAGAAGGTCTAAACCCACTAGTTGTCTTTTCTTTCCAGTCAATTAACAATCACTTATTCAGCTTCTACTATGTATCAGGCACTATGCTAAGCAGTTCAAAGAGATATCATGGTGTCATGGATAGAGTACTGGGTTTAGAGTCAGTAATAATTGGGCTCAAATTCCATCTTATACATTTATTATCCTGGTGCCCTAAGAAAATCACTAAAACTTTATGTGACCCTAAGCAACTCTCTAGGACTTATCTGCTAAATCAGAGATGGATCGCAGTCTGCCTTGGTGGAAAAAGTTCCCCCCACACTACTGAAACTGAACAACATACGTATAATAACCCCAAGATCACCAGCTTCTCTCCATGAACATTTGATCCTGAATCAGAAATACACTCCCCTCACCACTTGTGACAGGTGGTTGTGTTTTTGCAGTAACACTGAACATAGTCGGGGCTGCCTGAGCTCTCAGCCCAGGTTAGGTGACAGCCAAGAGGAAGCAGTAGCCAGTATGGGCTGTTTCCACCAGAGACCTTGATGTCAGAGTGTATCAACATTAGGCATTTCTACAAGACTGTCAGGAAAAAGAAAGGAAGGAATCTTGTATGTTCATTTAATAAATCTCTAGGGTTTACAAGCAGAAGCTATAAAAATGACCTCGATTTTCAGGCAGCTCTTCCACTTCTCCCACCTCCCCTCTCCTGTCATTATCCCACCATTCTCATTTTATAGGCAGTGCTTGGATGGAAAGAGAGAGAGAGACAAAGAGGCACTTTAACTTGAATCCTATCAAAGGAAGTAATGAGAAATCCATAAGTCTTGTAAATAGGTGATAAGACAAGTCTTTAAAACAAATGGGGCAATAACTTAATCACATATAAGGTAAAGGGATGAGAACTCAAATATCTATGAAAGGCTCTTTATCTAGGACTGGAAACCCCCACCAAGAATTTTTCCTTCCCCCAAATGCACCAGCCATTGCAAACTTATTAAGCCCCCCATTCTCTGCAGCTCATAAATGAGTCGTTTAAGTTACTGTGGCATAGTGGCAATGTCTTGGGATTTGGAGTCAGGAGACCTGAGTTTGAATCCTAGATCAGCTCATTAACATCTGCATAACTCTTCCCCTCTTTAGAACTCAGTTTTCTCCTCTGTAAAGTGAGGAGGTTGGACAGAATGACCTCTGAGTACCCTTCCAGCTCTATTTCAATGATTCTGTGGGCCTAATCTTAGTCAAGTAGATTTCTTCTAATTGTCCAAGACAAGCTTCAGAGCCATTGCTCTCTTTCAGAACTTTCACCATTCTCAATGCATTTGTCATCTTGGGAACTGGCCCAGGCTGGCCACACTTCATTCTCCACCTGTCTGTGTTTCTGACTAGCTCTGCATGTTTACCACCACGACTCAGTTGCCTTCTTACCCTGGAACATCCCTCTGTCATGCTGGCCTTCTTCTCTGATTCGTGAGTTCCTTCTAGGGCTGCCGTTTTGAGGACAGACCCAAGTCAACTATGTTTCATTCCCCTCCTGGCTATGCTTCTGACTCTGGATTTTACCACCGTGCCTCTGCATGGGTATCTTCTCCCCTCACCCTGCTTTTTAGCTTCCCATTATGTAGTCTTACCCCCATTAGAATGCAAGTTATGAGGAGGGTCTGTCTTTCATTTTTGCTCATAATTGAATCCTCAGTGCTTAGCACAATGCATGGTACATAGCAAGTCCCTAACTTGCTAGTTGTTCACTTACCTCTTCATGTTAAAGCTGTAGCCCCTTGCTAACAGAATGGAAATTCCTCAGGGGCAGAGATCATTTCATTTTTGTCTTTCTATCCCTAAAAACTGATCTAGGGCCTTGAACATTTGTTGTTGTTCAGACGCCATGGACCATAGCATGCCAGACCCTTTTATCCTCCACTATGTCCCGAAGTCTTTCCAAGCTCATATTCACTGCTTATGTGACACTATCCATTTCATCCTCTTCTGCCCCCTTCTCCTTTTACCTTCGATCTTTCCAAGGGCTTGGTAAATATTTGTCAGATTGAATTGAACCTGGAGTAGAACCCTAAACCTCAGGGAGATCAGAATACTCCTTGAAGTCTCCAGAGAGTCCAGAGGAAAGGAAGGCATCATGACAGTTCCCCAAAGTAATCAACACTCTTTGGCCCCAGATTTCTCCTTCTCATTTACATACATAACTCCCTAACCAGACACCTACATCTGTCTTTCCCTTTTGTTTCCTCAGTACCTTTTCAATGCCAATATTATCCTGTGCCGCATGGCAAGATGAACAGAAAGCTGACCTTGACGTCAATGGAGCATGGAGCAAAGGAAAGAAGGTGAGATTTGGAATCAGAAACCTGGGCACAAATCCCATCTCTACCAATTAATGCCTGTGTAACCTTGGGCAAGTGACTTACTTAGCCTCACTGGTTCTCCAAATTGCAGGAGTTGCTGCTAGGAAGCACAGTAATTGAAGTTTGGGACTTGGAGTCAAAAGACCTGAATTAGAATCCAAACTGAGACACTTACTCAATGTGTGATTCTGGGTAAGTCACAACCTCTCTGAGCTTCAGTTTCCTCATCTGTATAATGAGGAAGTTGAACTTGCTGGCTTCTAAGACCCTTCTAGGTCTACATCTACAATCTTGTGATCATAGGTTCAACCACCTCATGACAATATGACCT